>NC_051441.1:22476979-22482429 GCF_001649575.2 Kryptolebias marmoratus
ATGGGGCTTTAATTGTGAAAGAGTGGTTCAGGGAGTGAGAGACATCATTTTCACACATGGATTGGCCACCACAGAGTCCAGACCTTAACCCCATTGAGAATCTTTGGGATGTGCTGGAGAAGGTCAGACTCTACCATCATCAATGAAAGATCTTGGTGAAAAGTTAATGCAACACTGGATGGAAATAAATCTTGTGATGTTACAGAAGCTTATTGAAACAATGCCACAGTGAATGTGTGCCGTAATCAAAGCTAAAGGCGGTCCAACGAAATATTAGAGTGTGTAACCTTGTTTTTTGGCCAGGCAGTGTATAATGTAAACAATAATGAATAGCAACACTGGTAAAAAAAATACCTAATTTCTTTTTGGACTCTCAGTAAACTAAAATAGGTAAAACCTTTTAGTCAAGAACAGCAGCCTATCATCACTAGTGGTGTACAATACTGCAAAATTTAGTATCCAGCTCATTGTAAATACAGGATATCATCAACATATACCTAATCTGATACTTTTAATTTATAAGGGGAACCTAGAAAGTTCAAGTAGGAGAGATTAGTTTGAGATTTATCATAATGACGAAAAACCTGCCAATCTTTTCATGACTTTTAAAAGACTGATCTTTGCTGTCTACTATTAATTAGTTGTTTTATAATTAACCTTTTTTGTTGTTCAGAAACAATATAATTAACCATGTCTTTTTTTCCTTTCATTGCACTTCTGGAACAGACGCAACATACTGAAAGTAGAGGAGGAGAAACAAATTCAAGTATTGACCCCATCCCCCTATTGATCCAGTACTGGTATCAATACATACTGGGATTGATCTGTACACCAGTCATAACTGCTGAGAATCCAGAAAAGACTAACAGCTGTTTATAATGTTCCTCCTGAACTGAAAACTGTAGTTTCCTGACCACCACAGTCTGTTGAATATTGCTCCATGTATTTCCTCAGACTGAATGATCACCTGATTAAAGAGTTAGAAATGTTTCTGTTCAACTCTTGTATTTGTTTGTTTAGTGCCAACGGGGCAGTAGTTTAACAGATCTTTTAAAGCTTGAAGGCAGAAACAAATGCAATTGGCATTCAGGTACCTTTAATTTCCAGGTCTGCACCTCTTGACATTTTCTTTCTCCTTACCTCTCCAGGCTCCAGTTGACTGTAGGATCATCCATTTTGTTCACCAGAACAATCAGATGCTTGACCCCAGCTGTTTTGGCCAGCATGGCATGCTCCCTTGTCTGTCCACCTTTTTCAAAACCAGTTTCAAACTCGCCTTTCCTGGCAGAGATCACCTAAAGAGAAACAGTCAGCTTGTGATGTAGTCTGCTCATGCTAGCACACACAGGAGGCTTGGAACTTCAAACTAAAGAAAACAATAACCTCTTATCAAGTGACATTAAATACAGACTTGTTCTGTACAAATTTGTTTAAGAGGAATAAAAATCAAATTGGAAAAACAAATATTTTAAGATAGATTTGAGATTTGCAAACCTCAAACCCATATTTTATTCACACTGGAATAAGGGACAAGACTTATGACGGTGTTCCCCAAGACATTCTATGGGGTGCTACCCAATTCCTGTATGACCAAAGCAGGAGCTGTGTCTGCATTCTTGGCACAAAGTCAAGCTTGTTCTCAGTGCGAGTCCCTCGTCTCCAATCCCGGTTGTAGTCTTCATGGACAGGATCTCAAGGTGTAAGTGTAAAGAGGAATGTGTCTGGTTTGGGAACGCCAAGGTCTCATCTCTGCTTTTTGCGGATGATGTGGTTCTGTTGGCGTCTTCAGGCCATGACCTTCAGCGTGCACTGGGAGTTAGCTCCTCTAAGTCTGAGACCATGGATCTCAAGCAGAAATGGGTGGAATGCTCTCTCTGGATTGGGAGTGTGTCTGCCTCACACGGAGGAGTTCAAGTATCTGGGAGTCTTTCACCAAGCTTCAGCAGGTGAGATGATAGAGACTGAGCTACAGCTGTTATCTGGGTTCTTCAGCAGTCTGAGCTTTATGGGAGAGTGGCAAACAGAAAGCCACTGTTGAAGAAAACAGATTAAATACTGGCTAGAGTTTGCAAAGTGAGTTAAATATATTTTTATTTAATGAGTTTTTTTCCTACTAAGTTACTGAGCTTTGACTCTTAATCACTGTCACCAGGGTGTTTAAACAAGTAAAACCTTACAGAAAAAAATATTTACAGTACAGAAAACAGAACGGAACATTTTAATCTTTTGTGGACATTATAAAACAGATTGCACCAAAATTTATTTTTCCCCAACAAGATTTCCAATAGCCACTGTGGTTAAATTAATATTTGAGAAAACAAACAAAACTCTTACTGTTAGATCGGTAAGATTGTTAGGTTATTTGTTCATTTAATTGTAGCTACACAATCATCCTTCCTGTTGTAAATAGTGAGAAACAATTCAGAAATTGATGGCCTCCCTAGAATTTGTCAATGGCCACTAGAGTATGTGCGGACCTCTGAGTGAAGTACACCCAGGTATGTGGGGGCCTTTACTGTAAGTCCTCTTCACTCAGTATGAACTTCCACAGAGAGACTGTTGCCAGTGCGACCGATGGTGCCTTCACTGACCAAAGAAAAGGATCAGATTTTTGAGTGCTGACCAGACAGTCAAGCCAAAAACTGTTCTGAATTAATTATAAGCTGATTCTCCAGTGCATCTCTACATTGGAACATAGTAAACATATCTAAACTGCAATGCTAAACCACATACTGCTGTGTAGTAGAAGAGTCTGGGTGCTGAACTGACCGGCCTGCAGTCCAGATCGCACACCAACTGAAAACATTTAATGCATCATGGAAAAAAAAAAATCCCAGCAAAAAAGATGCAAGACTCTTGAACAGCTATAACCCTACATCAAACAAGAATGAGACGACATTCCCTCCAAATTCTTCAGCAGTTCCTAGACATTTACAGTCTGTTCATAAAAGAAGAGGGGAAACATTGACCTGGAACAACTTTTGAGATGTGTTGCTGCCATTAAATTTAAAATGACCTCCTCTCAAAAATGTATAATTTCTTAGTTTCAACATTTGGTATGTTTACTGTGTTCCACTGTGAATAAAATATGGGTTTATCAGATTTGCAAATCAATCCATTTGTCAGAAATGGGTATAAGTAAGGTAACTAATTCAGGTTTTCCCCCAGAAAAGAGGCTAAGCCCGGTTAATGAACATAAATGAAAAAGTGCAAACAAAGCACCAACACACGTCTCACTTCCAGGCCAATGAATAACAACAGAGAACTCTGACAGACAGACGCTGTGCTTTTTGTGGCACAGGCTGCATGTTGGATCACTACATGGAACAACAAAACATCTAATGCTGAATTTAATAGCATCATTTTACTGGTAAACAAGGATAATATTTTCACTAAGCACAAAACATGCTTACCATATTCAGTCTTGTAAAGCCACCTGCTGAATTTCAGCTCAACTAACCATTTTTGGTTAAACCGGCTCGTTCCATGTTTATCACTGTGGCTCTGACAACATGCTAACTCCAGGTAGCTGAAGGAGGCTCGGCCTCAGGGCTCATTAGAGTCACGCAGGACTCCAAGCTGATGCAGGTGAACCTGCTCCGCTAGAGCACCAAAATCGTCTATTTTGAACGGAGCGTGGTGCACGCGGTCCGCACCAAGTTATAAAAGGTGCACGACGTGACACCACACGGGACCTTGGCACAGAGGCGGGGACAGCGTGATTACGTCACTGCTGGCGTGCGTTCCCTCACGCGGTGAGGCAGATAAAGGCAGTGGTTTTGGGGGAGCGGGTGGAAAAAAACGTATAAAAAATGACGTATTTATAATGAACAAGCAGAGCTTAGCCTGGTGGCCTGCCAGGTTTTTAATACACTGGGGGGAGCCCTGTAATTGCATCATATAACATGTAATTTTCTACTAAAACATCGGAAAAATCCACTATAAAAAATTGTTGCTTCAAAAGACTGTGTGAGGGTGTAACTTTCTAAAAACACTGAGGTGAAGTTTTGTTACTCACCAGAACAGCCAGATCTGCTTGTGATGCACCTCCAATCATGTTGGGAACAAAGCTTTTGTGGCCTGGAGCATCTAAGATAGTAAAGTGCTTTTTGTCTGTTTCAAAGTATGCTCGGCCCACCTCCACTGTCTTGCCTTTGTCCCTTTCCTCTTGATTGGTATCCAAAGCCCATGATAGATACCTGAAGATAAAGCAGTTGTGTTAATACCTGGTATGCACAGCAACACGTGTACAAAATATTTACACAAAGATCTAAACCATTGATTTTCAAACTGTAGGACTTTTCTGTGATCAGGTAAAAAAAGGTTGCAAGCAAAACTAATGTTAAGATTTTGAAAGTTATGCATCCCACTTGTTTATGTGTTAGACAAACAGCATTTCAGGCCAGACAGAGCGAGAGTGACAGTCCGCTTGTTGTCACCCAGATAAAAGTTACATAAATGGAGAAAAGGTTTGTTGGCTGAATGAGACACCACCTTAAATCAAGTATTTGAGGTGGTGTTTTACTCCTTTACCTCTCATATTTTTCCTAAGTTCTGTTAGAGAGAGTTGGGGAAACGTGTCTGAGTAAAACCAGCTGAGGAGTGCAAACACTGTTCCCACTGCTGAATCTAAACAAAGCTGGCTGAAACGCCACTTATTTTTGGTGTTCAAGTTTTTCAAAGGGCTTAAATATGTTTTCATTTACTTTAAGAAATTGTTATATTTTGTTAAATGAAAAATACATATTGGCAAAAAATATTTTCAGCTAGAGAGCAAACCTTCACCAAGACCCATTATCATTGCGATATAATGGAACAAATGAAATCATCATCATTTGATCTCATCACTATATGTTGAGGAACTCCAAGTGCAAACCTCCGCCTAGGCCATAGGGTCATTAAAAAAGGAGCCGGTTGTGATCCTGATCACCACCAAAATGTAATCATTTGTTCTTTTAACAAGCTCAAGATTTCCTTAAAAAATTCATCAATTCTGTTCATTACTTTTTGAGTCATCTTTTGCAGAGGCAGAAAACAAAGGTCAAAAATGGGTGTTGTACATCAGTCGCTGGCTGTCTGATTTCTAAAAGTTGGCATCAACCAGAGAAAAACATAGTTGACCTCTAAGGGATACTGTTGTTGGAATTACAATGAATAAGATCTGTTTGTGTGTTGTCTTTGAAAACAGTCAGCATCAAGTTTAAAACATTTTAATGCATTAAAAAGAATTAAACTCCAATAGGGCTGCAACAACGAATTGATAAAATCGATAAAATTCGATAATTAAAAGCGTTGGCAACAAAATTCATTATCGTTATGTGTCGCGCAATTTATACGTCACTAACGTTGTCGCGGAAACGGTGACGTCACCCGCAGCGCGTTGCTGAACAAACTCCGTCCCAAATATAAGTCATTGCTCCGTCCGCTCCGCAAAAAAAAAAAAAAAAAAA
>NC_051441.1:22482864-22488331 GCF_001649575.2 Kryptolebias marmoratus
ATTGATTTATTTAAAAATAAGAAAGTAGTAAAAGTTTTACATCAACCTACTCCTTTACATACAGATAACTTTTTTATGTGGGCCAAAATGAATGAATGCAATTTAAACATTTTTTAAGTTTTTGTAATTTATGCTATAATATGGTCTTTCTCATTTCAGAAAAAAACAACAAACAGTGAAAGAATATGTCATGATGGGAAAGAAATGCACACCACATAGCCTCCAAAAACAGAGCCAGCCTTAGCCAGGAACATGTTGACATGCTAACATTTTTACATTGCAATGCAAAGTTCCTAAAGAAAGGGAGTGATTGAGTGCATCTCGTAGTGTGTGCACCATGTGTCATGGTTCCATGATTGAAGCTTTACTTGTTCTCAACACAAATGTTAATGTGAAAGACTCAGGGCCTTTAAACAACAAAATGCCTCTGTTTTGCACTTTATTAAAAAGTAGCATCCACATTTATTTTTTGGGATATAGTATACATTTTTTACATTTTTGTTGACATTTAGTTTTATTTACTAAAGTTATTTGACATTTCTCTTAGTTTTATTTCTTTATCACAACTAACTATACAGACAGCTACATGTTTTTGTTCAGTAATCTATGCAATTCCAAACAGCGGGGGGTTCCAAGACAACCGATTAATTGATTATTGAAATTATTGTTAGTTGTAGCCCTAAACTCCAGACACATTAGACAGCCACAAGTTTTTATTTTTTTAAATCCTGAAAAGAGAAAATTTAAAAAAACAACTGATTAAAACAGCTATTGATATTAGAATAAAATGTAGGGCTGCCACAAATATTTGAGAAAAATCAATATAATTACGTAAATTTGTCAGCAGCAATACTTTTAATCCACCAAAAAGTTTATAAAAATGATCTTAAAAGTTTCATCAGTTCTGCTGCGTACGTACGTCCATCCGAGCTAAACTTCACTTTCATACTATAAAGGCAGAAAAGCAGAATGCACAGCTGCAGCAGTTTTCAAAGGCTGGTTAACAACATTAACACTAAAACATGTACGTTTATATGTATCCATTTCACTTTTCAATTATTTATTTTTTTACCAAAACCCTCAGAATGTTCCCTCTGTGAGGGTCAGTTTCTAGTGTTTGTCTGCAAACTTCAGTTCTACACAAGATTATAGCAAAATAAACAGGATTTGAAATCCTACTGTGATTAATGGAATTCAATAAAAGATCAAATTTGAAAAATTGTAATAAATGACTACATGAGTAGAATATAATCCCTTTGAATGAAATTAAATCACCAGTCTAGTTTTGTACTGTGCAAATGCCTACCTGTGCTATAATGTTTGAAATATCACCCTTTTCAATATGAGACAGTTATATAAAAGTTACACTGTCAAAGAGTTTCATCACTTTAATTACATTTTGACTAGTGAACATTCACATTATGAGGGTTGTTATATTTCAAATTAATTTCTGGATAATTTGGTAATGACAAACTAGATGAACAAAACTGACAGAATTGCAAAAACTAATTTATTTTTTTATATTTGATCATTTTTTTACATTTACATTTATTCAAAAAAAGTTGCAACCCACTCCAAAATTTGAAGATTAGTGTCATTTTCATACCAAGAGGCTGTGGAAATGTTCTGTGAGGAGCCCCAAAGAATACATTACAGAAAAGCTGCACTTTGTAATAAAAGTCTGAAAACTTTTTATGTAATTGTTCACATGTTAAATTTGTTATTAACAGCAAAACAAATTTAAAATCTTTGTCTTGAACCCCCAACCCACCTCCAGCCAAATGGACAAAATCAGTCATTTCAAATAATGCTGACATACAGTTACAAAAAGGTTTTCAGACAACAACGTGTCCGTCCACTCACCAGGTTTCTCTGTTCTTCTCCTTTGCTTCTCTCTCATACTTCTCTAAGGTTCGTTTGTCCACCATGCCCGTTAGATACCTGTTGGAGAGGATGAGGACAATGTGTTAGAAAAACTTGCATATTAAATGCCTGATGATTTAACTCACAAAACAAAGGAAAACTTACATAATTTGTCCTCCAATGGTAGACTTTCCAGCATCTGGGGAAAAGCACAAGTCAATAGTTTACATGAAAACTTTCTCACAGTTGGCTTTAGACACTTCAGTCAGTTTTGCAGAACTGTAGTATGAAGCTAAGAGATGTCAAATGTACTCTCTAAACTTTTTAATATCCTTACATATACCTCTTCAATTAAGTTAAGAACTCTCAACAGTACAAGGTAGTATGTTGGTGACATTTTTTTGTTTCGTTATTTTCCCCACATGAAGTACATCTGTACTCCCTGTAAATCATGTCATATCAGCACAAGTTACTTCAGGTGATGTCCAAAGTGACATGGAGCAAACAAGTCTATGCATTCCTTGTTATGAGCACATTCATTTTGTACTGTAATACTCGTCCTGTTAGATCTCAGTGCTGCATTTGATGCAGTTGATCACATTATTCTATTACAGAGGCTTGAACATGATATTGGGATTACAGGAATGATTCTAAGATGGTCTAAATCATTTATCTGATTGTTTCCAGTTTGTTCATGCTTATAATAATTTTTCTTCATACAAGTTTATCATAGAGTTCCTCAGGGTTCAGTCCTTGGACCAATACTCTTAACTTTTTATATGCTTTCATTAGGTAAAATAATTAGACAGCATGGGATAATTTTTTATTGTTATGATGATAATACTCAGTTATATTCATCCATGAAACCTCATGAATCTAATCACTTATTTAGGTTACAATCTTATTAAGCTCTTAATTTTCTGTTTTCAAACTCAGACAAGACAAAGGTTGTGGGTTTTGGACCTGAGTAGACTAGGAACAAACTGCAGCCTTTCACTTCCTCTGGATGGCATTAATTTGGCCTCTAGTTCAAATCATGTCATTTAATATGGAGGATTGAAACTGACATAATTAAAAACAAAAGCAGACAGATATATTTTGTGTTTCCTTTTCCTTACACATGGCTTTTCGTCAAGTAATGTTTATATTTTGTTTATGCCTTTTCCTTATAAAAGCGTTTTGTTTTTTTACATTTCCTTGTCTCCTCTTTTTACATTACCGTGTACATTTCTGCCTCCTCAGTATGCAAATGAGGAGGCTGTCTTCTTGGTCCAGCTCCTCAATAACCAGGAAGGAGCAGGATCCATGTGCGGATCGATTGTTCATGCCTGCGCTCTCGGCCGTTTCAGGAGAACGCCTCATGTGAGAGGAAGTGAACTCCTAGCAGAGATGTCTCAGACAGCTGCAGAAGAGTTAACGCACGTCACTAGCTTAGCTGACAGCAACACAGTCAGTGATGACTTTTTATCGTTTCCCTTTTCAAACCTCCAGAGCGTAGAGGCGCGCTTTAATACGGCTTTTCAGCACGACACCGGCCATCTATTGTCAAAAGAACAAACGCTTTTATAAGGAAAAGGCATAAACAAAATATAACCATTACTTGACAAAAAGGCATGTGTAAGGAAAAGGAAAAAAATATACCTATGTCTGCTTTTGTTTTTAATTATGTGGGTTTCGGTCCTCCATAATTTAAACCCCACATTAAAACAAATGTTACCAGGACCGCTTTCTTCCACCTGTACAATATTATTAAAATTAGAAACATCTTGTCCCAAAATAATGCAGAAAAATGAGTCCATGCATTTATCACTTCTAGGCTTCAAATAGGCAGATGGCCACCCATGCTAAGCCTGGTTCAGCTGGAGGTTTTTTCCTGTTTTAAGGGAGCCGTTCATTTACACGTTCCTTGGGGGCCGCTCTCCTCAATGTTTTAGATGTGTTCTTGCTTTAAAGCACCTGCTTTAAATGGATGACTTGTTAACATGCTCCTGGAGAACTTGATGATTTGGTGAGGAGGTGATAAAACCGTTTGAACCAGGTGTGTTGGAGCAGAAAAACCTAAAACTCCCGGGATAGCGGCCCTCGAGGCCTGGAGTCTGACCCCCCTGCTTTACACGGTCACCAATGTGCTGCTCAGGATTCAACACAATCTACTGGTTTCTTTACATAGATAACTTACTGAGAATTTAACTGACTCACTGAACTCTATTCTCAGACTGAGAATCAAAGAAGTCTTTATTTCTTAAAAATAAAAAATAAGCTATTTATAATTCTTCAGAAACTATGGATTATCACTTGGAGCAAATTTACTACTCAAAAATCACTGGCAATTATTATTTTTATGTTGGCCCTCTCCTCATCCTCACCCACTGGTTTTTCATGGCATTTCTTAGCAGAAAGATACACATACTGTTATTAAATAATTGCATATTTCTTTTAAATTATTTCAGATAAAAACATCTACACAAAATAAATCCACCTAACAGGTGTAGGCACTGACCTACATGTCCGATGAACACAACATTGATGTGTTCCTTTTTGGGAGCATCTGGTTGGACAGGTGGAACCTTTGGCACAAGTATTTCTTCTTCCTCCTCCATCATCATCTCTGGAGCCAATTCCTCAGTTGATGCTGACTCCCCAGGTCCCCGGTCACCGCCTCCAGGCTCCTCCTCGTTTGGTTCTGCTTCTTTCTGGTCCCATGGCTCCTCTGTTGTCATCTCTGCGTCGCCGTTCTCCACAGGAACTTCACAATCGCAAAGAAAGCACATCATTACGTAATTTTTAGAACATCAACTTCTACAGACACAAACCGATGGGAACTGGGTGTCTAAAAGAATTAATAGAAAAAGTTACGAAATGCAATGACAGTGAGTGAATTATGATATGAAATTATAGACCCAGTGTTTCTTGAGGGAATGCATATCACTTGCCACCCATCATGCAAGAGTTTTGAACAATTTATGCTGAGAAATGACATTTGTAGCCTTTGTGGTCAAACCTTGAAACTAACATTAACATTTCTGACTGTTTCATTGAAATCTGTTCAGCGATTTATGAAATATTTTGCAAACAGCCAAACAGGATTGAGTCAGACAGTTAGGCCAAGCTTTAAACAAGGATGCTGAACCATGTGTTGCACTCAAAGTACTTGTTGGAGACCATGCTCAGCTACTACTACACACAATTATACCTCAAAATCTGTAAACTGCCAGAAATGCAGACATTTTGGTGTTTTGTGAGGGCAGTTAGCTTTGTAACCATTGGGCCAAAAGTTAATTAGCTGTAAATTCAAAAAAGAAAAACAACTGGACTTCTGTTCTGTAGTTGAAGATGTTTCGCTTCTCATCTGAGGAGCTTTCTCAGTTCAGAAATAGAGAGTGTAATGCAGGGGTGGAAATTAGCACCCGCCACCCGCCAAATGCGGGTAATATTTGAACTGGCAGGTGAATTTGATCAACACACACGCCACTGTGGCGGGTTGGGAATTTGAACAGAAAAGGTGTTATTTGTCCTCCTGACATATAGGGGGCAGCAATGTGCTCGAGTTGCTGCTAAATGCAAGAAGGAGAAAAGTTTAGCAGACACTCTTTACCAGTTGGTG
>NC_051441.1:22489179-22489863 GCF_001649575.2 Kryptolebias marmoratus
GACGATAGAAAAGTGTCTATCGTGATATATTTTCTTCTATCGTCTCTATCGTTTCTATCATAATTGTATCAATGATTCATGTAAATATTTCATAACGTAGGCTACGACGAATGTATTAGTGTTGTCACTTTGCATACATTCAGTTTATATAGACACTTTTCTATCATCCCCACGATATATATCGTTTTATCGCCCAGCACTACCAGAGAAGATACCTACGACAATAAGCTGCCTTTTTTGGACTGTCTGGTTCACATGGGAAGAGAGAACAGCCTCAACATTGAAGTCTACAGGAAACCAACCCACACAGATCAGTACCTTCTGTCTGAGTCCCACCACCCTCTGGAACACAAACTCTGTTGTCAGAACTCTACAGCATCGAAAAAGGAACTGGAATACATCAAAAAAGCTCTCCAAACAAGCTCTCCAAAATCCACTAAACACACCATGGAACAGAACAAGGAGAGGAACAGAGGAAAGAACATTGTCATTCCTTACGTTGCTGGAGTATCCGAGAAACCCAAACACAACATCCCAGTACATTTCAAACCCAACAAGACTCTCAGACAGAGGCTGATCCACCCTAAGGACAAAACACCCAAACCCAAACTGAGCGGAGTTGTGTCTGCAGTTCAGTGCAGCGAAGACTGTTCAGACCTTTATATTGGAGAGACCAAACAACCT
>NC_051441.1:22490364-22504851 GCF_001649575.2 Kryptolebias marmoratus
GAGAACAATTTGCAAGCAATTCAGCTTACATCACATCTCAGCTTTAAAAGCTCAACTCCACACTCTCTATTTCTGAATTGAGAAAGCTCCTCGGATGAGAAGCGAAACGTCTTCAGTTACAGAATAGAAGTCCAGTTGTTTTTGTTTTTTAACCTTTTTTAAATTTACCATGGCCTGGATGACTGAAAATCTACACCAGCTTAATTTCGACAAAGATCTTGCGCAATCAGTTAGCCCTCAGAGTGTAAGTTGGGGATCAGTCTCAGATACTACCAACACTCAATTTGATCCCAATATCTATAAAAGTTAACAGAGTGAGTCGTTTTTGTGTTTGTTTGTCTTTGCTATCTTAAATCTGGCTTACTCCAAAAAGTAATCAGCTGCAGATGTACATCCAGTGATTACTTTCTGGGAATTTCATTAAAATGTGGTTTATCAGATATTTTACCATCACTACAGACAAATACAAACATACACAAACAGACATCTGCAAAAATATCATTGCTCTTCCTTTTGCAGCAGCCAATTTTTTAAATTTTAAAATTTTAAAAATTAAAAAGCTAATTTTAAAATTATATTTTTCCTTGTCCACATTTTTTTGTAATTGGAGTAACATTTTTTCTTATTTTAGCAGACAGCAGCAGAAATAGTAGTTTTTTATGTCAAATGACACTAAAAAATGAACACAGACCTTGTCCAGCAGTTTGTAAAAGATTCAGGGTCAATTTCCGTTGATGTAAACATTTATTTAAAAACAAGTGTCTGCTTCTTAATGTGACAGCTAGCTAGTAGTAGTCACTGTGATAAAAAATGACCTATATATTCTAAACCAGTGGTTCTCTAGCATTCACATTTTACAAGCTAAAAAAGGGTTAGGGAAACAACCAATCGTTGGCTGAACGGTGATGTAAAGCTAAAACACTTATAGTCAAAGAGGAGTGGTTCTCACACACTATGATCCTGGCTCCAATCAAACTCCTAAAAACAAGAACCCCTGTAGAAACTGTGGTAGACTGAAGAATAAAAACAGAAAGACTGCATTAAACACATTTTACATTTGTCCTTTTCTTTTTTACTTTAAAATGTTGCATAACAAGTATTTGCCCAGAGTTAACCTGCTCTGGGCAATGCATCTACAGTCAATCTTTTAATGTCAGATATGGTGGTCCTGGTCCTGGCTCATCTCTTGTTACTGTGATATGTTTACCAGTTCGGGGTTTCTTTATATTAATTGTAACATTGGTTACAAACAATTTAAGACAAACACTACATTTAAACCATGTAGTGTAGTGACCTTATGCTTGCAAAGCAGTTCTTTGTTGGAAATTATGTCAACGGGTTAAATATATAACTTTAACCTATAACAATTGCAGATTAAAGGTCCTGATTACACATGAATGATCTCCTAGAAATCGCAAGATAGTTCAGAATAAGTATAATAACTTTTTTTAACCAGCAAATAGCTCAACAAATGCTGAGCACTGATGAGCCTGTGTGGTGTTATCTTCCACTTCAATAAGACCATGTGTGTTTAAAGTGATAATGAAACACTCCCAATAAATGTGACAGAGCAAGACGGACAAAACAAAGCTGATGCTAATCTACAGCAAGACTCAGTTCTCAGTTGTTTAGTGGCCAAACAGTCAACTCAGGGCAGCAAAGTGAAGATATTTAGGATATCTAAAAATGATTTTATAAGCTAATATTTCATGTAGTTGACATTTATAAAATTAACATCATTAACATGTTCAAAACTCAAGCAATAAGACGGTGCACCTCTGCAACTCATGCAAGGATATTGAGAACCACTCCCAATACTGTGAGACATTCTGGAGACCCCTAGTGAATGCCATTCACTAACTAGCCCATTGAGATACTACCTTCACACTGTCAGAACAAAAGGAGCTTGATTTGGCACCAGGTAAAAACTGCCAATGGAACTGCTTCAGTACTTATGAGCTTGTAGTTTTTATTAAACTACTGTTGTGTTTACAATGTGTCCTAAAATATGAGTGTGACAACCACCTTCACAACCACTATCCTGAATGCAGGGCTGTGTGACACAGCTGCCATTTGTCCTTAGGCTTTGTTAATCCCCCGTGGTTGAGTGAGACTGTTTGTGTTACAACAATGAGGAATCCAGTAACAATATTCATAACACAAACAATAAGAACACAGACTTCATACATACCAGTGCTTTCCAACACCTCCATGGTAGATATTTTTTCATCAGCAACTGAAAAAAAAGGTTAGTGTTTAGGTTACTTTCTAAGATGTTTTCTTGCTCCACCTTTCGGCAGAAAAATAAAAGTTATAAAAACAAGTTTGAAGTTTGTTGGTGTAGATTCTCAGTCATCCAGGACTTAGCAAATGCTAAAAGTTCAAAACCAAATCTGGACTTTTATTTTGTAGTTGAAGATGTTTTACTTCCCATCCAGGGAGCTTTCTCAATTGAAAACTGGAGAGTGTGGAGTTTCAGGATTAAACTGAAACCTAAAATTTTCGACAAAAAGGTAACTGAACGATTAAAAAAAACAAAACATTTTGCCACATATCTGTTGAGTTTTCAATAAACACTCATGGCTCATGGATCCTTCTTCTCATAAGAATACATTTTTCAACATGACAGAATAAAAGCGGCACAGGTCTGTCACTGAGTGATGAAACAAAAACTATAATCCAGAAAACCAACCCCCTAAATGTTGAAGTAATGATGACAATTTACTGCAGTAACAAACTCAATCTTTGGGATGATTTAACAGTGATTTAATAAAAAATTAACTGATTAATAATCTAACCATTACTACAAAGTTTTCTGAACATTCACCGAAGAACGTTTGCTGAAAGTTTCATGGCAATCTCTAAAAGTATGAACAACTTATTATAATTTGTGTATTGATGACAACTATGCACATGATTCAATGGAAAATCAAGCCATTATTTATCCCCAAATTAAGAAATATATAACGCTGTAACCTTTCCATTTTATAACCCAGATACATTATCTATTTTGGTATGATTCTAAAGTTCTTTCGTTTAAAGTTGAGAAGCCCATTTTGAAAATTTTGTTAGCATACCTATATGCTAAAATAAAAGTGATTTTCAATGACTCGTGGTGTATCTTCAAGTAAACTTCGTGCTGATCTTCCGCCTGCCTCCACGCCGTCAGTGACATATTTCCTTCCACTTTAGACCAACAATGCGTCACATAATCCACGTCACACAAAATACCACCACAGAACCACTAATGTATTACCAATTAAGTGTCAGGTAAAATACGATGTAGCACAATAACCAAAAAGATATAAGTCGGCAATTTGAACTTGTGGCGTTTGAAACGAGTTATTAGTGGAGCCACTGTTTCACTGAACCTACACACACAGCCGTCCACCACACCAGCTAACGAACATGATGCTAACAGTTCACCGCCAGTTGGTTGAAAGTCGCAAATGCCGGTAGGGTTAGGAGGTTTCAAAAGCTGTAGCAGCCTTAAACAGACCGTGAGCCAGCAGGTAATGACACACAGCGGCAATCGTACCATTAAACACTACCAAAGACGGCAGCTAGTTTGTTGGTCTCCAACAGACGCGTGTCTATACAGTAAGCTAACACATGCTACTATTAGCTGCTAGCTAAAGTAGCTCCTTCAACGTGACTATGAACTCACCAGCAGAACTGAAATTCTCCGAGTGTGCTTTCACGGCGAAAGCTGGAACGAATTCCGCCGCGTTCACGTTGGGCACAAACGGTTTGGCGTTTACGTTGAGGGTTGTAAATGCTGACTCAAGTTGTCCGTCGACGGTGGCCTCCACATCGTCCTCTTGTTCCCAGGAATCAGGGGCAGTGTCTCTCGGATCCATCGTGGCTTTCGGATTTTTCACTGAAGCTACGCAGTTTTTGGTCACTGTGAGAGTCCGTACAGAACACGATGTTAACGTCACCCCTTTGAGTAATTCAAAGTTTCCCAACTCGATGTCTAATGTTTTATTTCCAGTTCAAATGATATTATATAGCAGCCGGTTTCTGCTGCTCCACACGAAGAGAAGATATTCGACTCAGCACTCCCAGAAACAGTCTGCGTGAGCTAATATGCCCCTTCAGCCGACGTGCTTTTCGCTATGAACTATGGGATTTGGAGTCTTATCTGCAACCAGAATGCACTGCATCTGAAAGAAAAGGAAGTTAGTAAAATACTACATATCCCAAAGACGCAAGAAGAAAAGTTCACGTCAGTAGTTTCTGACCTTTTTTGAACACCGCAGATTCGATTTACATTTTGGTAAACTGTAAAACTGGTAAACTTTTCTCGATATTAACTCAACACAGACCTGCTTATTTTGAATGTCTGTATTGTCTTTTTACTTAACATGACGTATAAAAACAAAGGAAAAAAATAGATTATGAGGTGAAAAGTTTAAAGCGAGTCACGTCAGACATCAAATTGACTGTTTTTGTAAACATTTACTTGTAATTTTTCGTTTATCGGCCGCCGCCGAAGTGCGGACGATACAGTTTTTGCCCGTGTTTATTTGTATACACGTGTTTGTGCCTCGTTTGTTCGCAAAATATTTCATGAATCACTGTACAAATTGTAATCAAACTTACAGAAAGTAATCATTTGTTAACTTCAATATCTCGCAAGAAAGCTGCCACACCCAACTAACCTTAAAGCTGAACTGCAAAGTGTTTCGAAGCCAACGTCAGTTGAAAGAAAAGCATAAAATATGTTTATTGTATTTTTTTTTAAAGTTATACTATGTTTTCAAATACCAAACACTGTAGAAACCACTCAGGTGTTGTTGTTTTTTTCAGTGACACCCCCCCCCCCCCATGTGTGAGGTTCAGCAAATCATCAGTGGGTGAATTCCGGTACAATATAGTTCAGTTCGTTGGAATTAATTGTTCAAACCGTCAGAAAATACCACTGGAGTTTAATTTTTTGGAGTTATGATCAGAACTCCGGTTCGGACCACTTCAAAGAGAAGCACTGTGCCGCCCCTCATTAATACAATGGACTGGCTTTGCACCAAAAAAACAGGAGCTTTTGCCAGCAGCAGTCCTAACTATTTTTAATTTTGAAAGAAAGGCAAACAGGGAGGAGGACATGGCCTCAGAGAAGGGTAAGAAATACTTTTTTATATTTAATTTCTTAGATTTGGGTTAGTCAGAGAGAGTGCCCTCTCTGCTCTGAACTCAGCAAGATACCCCCAGGAGACAATGAAAAGTTAAGGTTTATTTACAAAGGAATTAATTAAAGAAGGGTCTTGATTTGGGGAGGGTCTGGACGGCATGGAGAATCAGGAACACTGGGGACTGAGTCGATAAACAAGTGAGTTCAGAATACATGAATCTGAGAGGGTTTGAGGCGTTTCTTACTGTAGAATGGTAAAATAGCTTGCACTTGTATAGCACTTTATTTAGTCCAAGGACCTCAAAGTGCTTCACACTACAATCAACATTGTAGCCACAGCTGCCCTGAGGCAAACTGACAGAAATTAGGCTGCCATCGGTGCCACCCAGCCCTCTGACCACCACCAGTAGGCAAGGCAGGTGAAGTGTCTTGCCCAAGGACACACCAGCTGTGACTGACAGAGCAGGGGCTCAAACCAGCAACCCTCTGGTTAAAGGACAAACCCTTACCTCCTGAGCCACTGCTGAAGAGGTAGACCACCAGGGAGAGGTCAGTGCAATACGAGGAGATGGTTCTATGTGTGGTTGAAGCCCAGAGGTGCACTGGGTGAACTGGAGCAGGGTGATAAGAATAAAGTTATGTGGGGATCAGTTTGAAGGCTTGAAGCAGGTGGTTGATGAGTATGTTAGAGGGCAGACATGTTGCACTCAGGAGGATGAAGGTGGAAGAAGAGCCTTGTGGTGCCAGTCGTGGGTTGAAGATCCAGAGACTTAACAGAGAGCTTGAGCTGAAATGAGGAATCATGGTAACAGCACGGAGAACAAATCCAGAAAGCTTGCAGGTATTGATAGGTCCAGCAACACCGATGTGTCGGTGCATGTGTCGAGCTCATAGAGCAAAACCCTGTGTCGGTGCATGTATCGCAATAAAAAATTAGCATCACCGATACAGGAACTGTTTAGAACTGACACTGACGCGCCAAACTGTTTATAAGGAAACGTATCTGTCAACGGGATGCATCTGCCAAAAAAATATCCGATCTTTTGGGGTTCATCATCAAATTGAGCAAGAATTATGGAGCAGCCTCAAGCCAAAAGAAAGGTTTCTGCTGTGTGGAACCATTTTGATATCATATCGGAAAAAAAGGTATTTATCTCATCCTGTTCCTCTCAGAGTTCCCACTTGATCTATCTGAATTCAGATTAATTTCAAAGTGACTCTTAGTTTACTAATCATATTATTTTCTGCAGGTTGAATGTCGCATTTGTTCGACAGAACTTTCCTATTTAAACAAAACCACCTCCTCAATACTGAGGCATTATAGGGCAAGGCATGATAATCAAGTCCCACATACACCCAGGATAAACTCACCTATACAGCCATTCTACAACTTACTCACAGTTACCTGAGCAGCAACTAGAGGGTAACTAGAGGGTTGCTGGTTCAAGCCCCCACTCCGACAGTCTCAGCTGTTGTGTCCTTGGGCAAGACACGCCACCTGCCTTGCCTACTGGTGGTGGTCAGAGGGCTGGTGTCACTGGTGTTATGGCTGCCTGCCCCAAGGCAGTTGTGGCTACAATGTAGCGATACATGTTCACATTATTTATTGACTGTATCTAAAAAAATTCAAAGATATTTAAATTTAAATGAAGATATGAAACAATATAAAATACAATAACTTATATTTTTGTGACCTATATACTAGGTCATCTAATCATGTCAGTTGAGTCTGTCAACTAGGTTGCGTGTAGTCGGTATTCAGTGACACAGGATGAATACAGTTTGACAATGTGTTGAAACACTTCATGATGCCTCATCTACCCAGGGTTACCTTTAAAAGAGCACAAGAAGATCATAAATTTGTAAGTTAAGGCAAATGAGACACCCGCCCAACAGAAATTCAGGACTGTCTGCCCTGGTGTGTTGGGACAGATGTGGACAGCGAGTGTCCTGTGTCCATCAGGTAGAAAAAATGTAATGATGGTCTACAAAACACAAGTGTTTCTGTTTTGTTCTGATAACACCAATTAGTACAGTACTAATAATTCAATTAAAACCATGAAACATCTTACATTCTGCAGCTGCAAAACCATCAACATCTCATACTGATTTAGGAGTGTGATTCCTCTCTGATTCAATGAGATGTTCAGTTTTTAGAAGGACCTCCAACCTGTCAGGACCTGGAGCTCCTGAGAGGAAAAATGTTTCTCCATCTTACCCTATCCTGCTGTGTGTAGCAGTTTATGGAGTGAGAACTACTGAAACTTGAAGCAGATTGGAGTCTAATTCAGGCTGCAGGACAACCTGCATTTATGAGCAATTTGATGTTGGACAGGAGAAAGTGAAACAAGCAATATTCTGTTCCCAAATATTACGAGGTTTTATTTTTTGTGGCAGATAGTAAAGCTTACAGTGAGATTCTCATGAGCACTTCAAATTTTGAACAGAAAATGTTACCCTGGGAGAATAATGTTTCTTGTGTGCACTCAACTCACACTTGTTCAACCTGTGCTGTCCATGAGGACATACACCCTGCTGTCCATGAGGACATACACCCTGCTGTCCATGAGGACATACACCCGTGCACGTGTGCATAGTGTTTCTGCTCTCTCAACATCACTCAGCTCTGCCTGTTGGCTCAGGTTGGAATAATGTATGGCACTCTGTTTTTACATTTTACATTTCATAAAATCATTCTCCTCTCTTTAATTACTATTTTAGGTATTATTATAATTTCTCCTGGTCACTATAAAATTCTTACTAGTCAGAATTAAACATTCAATCACAATCACATCATTACCAGTAAAAATTTACATTTACAATTTTAAAAAATGTGTTTTTCCTGCTATCTATTTTGTGTGCAGTCTATTTTTGTGTTTAGACCATAATGAACCTGCCTGACTACTACCTTTTAAACAATAAAAATAGGACAAAAATAATAATATGAAAATGAATATTTGGGTCTTAAAACTTTTATTTACATTTAGATTTTATTAAGTAGACATCAAAAGAAACTAATTGGCTTGTCTTTAACATTTCCTTTATTTTAGAAAAAAATAGTTGCCCAATCAAAACCCAATTAGAATAAATTACAAATAAATAAATACAAAACAACTGAAATACAATATAAATAGCCTACACAAAATAAAAGATTTATCTACCAACAAAAAAAACAACTTTATTTTGGAAAAACATTATTATTAGAGGAATCTATATTTTTAAGCACTATAACAAATATCCCTCTTCCATGTGTGAAACCCAGGTTTGATTCCTCGGAATTCCACTCATTTCCTTTGACTGTTTAAAGTTTTATTTTTCTGCTGCTATCTGAAATAATCTGCTTCCAGTGAGTAGCTATTTTGCAAAAGTTCCCCGTCAACAAATGACATGTCACATGTTTTACATATTTCCACTACTCAATAACATTAAACATTTGGAACAAGACTGTATTTTCATCACCTGTGCCCAGCTCTGCTGCTTAAACCGTAGCTAACCACACCTGTTGGCATACTCACAAACAATCACAGCATTGTTTCAACCATTTCTAAAATTTCCTAGAAGCTTTGGAATAATAAAGTTTTTTGAGGCCTTGCTCATAAAGTATTCTGTGGTAGCACAACAACATTTAAACAATCTACTGTTATTGTTCACATATTGGATTGTGATACTGATGATGAGAGGCCAGGAACCTGACATGAAAGATGTTCCCGAGAAAAAAGGCAGATGGGGAAGAGGGCCCTGCGATGGCTGCAGGTACCTTCTGTTCAAAGGATGGGAATATATCTTGGTGACATTCCCACTCAGAGTATAGGTCACTTCTCACTTTACATACATACTGTGAAAAAGTATTCACCCGGTACAGATTTCTGCTGTTTTTGCTTTTTGTCCCACTTGTTTCAAATCATCTAACAAATGTCAACAACAGTCAAAGATAACCTGAATAATTTCAAAATGCCATTTTTAAATGATGATTTTATTCATTCATTGAAAAAAACCTCTTCAAACCATCCTGGCCCTTTGTAGAAAGGTATTTGCCTCCTAAACCTAATAACTGGTTGTACCACCCTTAGCGTAAACAATATTTGTGATATCTGGTAATTAGATTTTCCCATGACTGTGGAGGAATGTTGCTGCTGCGCTTCAGATCATCGTCCTGCTGCAGAACCCACGTCAGCTTGAGCTGAAGGTCATGAAGTTCATTTTCCAATTCACTGTTTCAGGCCGATAATTATTAATGCTGTGTTTTGTAGTGAGTCTCTTGACTTTACATCGGCATTAACATACATTCTTTCATTGTCGTAGAGACGAACTTTACTGAACTCACTAATGTGGATGCATTTGTTCTGATGTAGTTTCACTGTGTAACAAATAAATAAAAAAATAATACTACTGGAAATTGGCTTAGCTCAAATATTAGACTTAGCTCAATTTATGCTCATCTTTCTTATGATTGTAAAACTAATTTGATTTAACATGAAATAAAACCTTCAAACCAAATGTCCAAAGTGTGAGAGGTTATTGCATCAAATTGGTGTTGTTGCATCTGTCTAGATTTATTGTCCCCAAGAAAAGTTTGGATTGGCACCCCCCACCGCTCCTGTCCTTTTATTTTGCACAGTAGCTTTGATCACACCATTTAATCAAAGGGGCCAACTGTACAGCACAATAATAATCCCTCAAATGGGGCAGAGCCGACCCCCCCTGCTACCCAGGTAACTGCAATGTTATATTTTTTGTTCTTGGCCTCTTGCCATTCCAGACAAATCTGGAGATAATCTTATCCCAGTATTTAAATCTGTCTGTTGGGATCCTAACTGGAAGGGCCTGGAAAAGATATAGCAGCCGGGGAAGAATGTTCATTTTTATGATTGAGATTGTAGAGTTCAAGTCTAATGTGAGAGCTGTCCACCTGCTTAAATCCTGTCGAATATGTGAATTAATCACATCGTAGTTAACCTTATATAGATTGTTTAACTTTTTAACTATTGTTACCCCAAGATTTTTTTATGGATTTTAACTCCCAGTTTATCCTAAATTTAGTTCTGATCTCCACAGATGAGGTATAGTTAAAAGCTAATACCTGGGTTTTGGTAACATTAATTTTATAGCCTGAGTGTTGTGAGAAGGAGTTCATTAGATTAATAAAAGGGATTAAATTTTGATTTGGGTTATCAAAGTATTTTTTTTTATTTTACTTTTATTTAAGTATATTATAAAAGGTATATATAAGTATATTATAATATCGCCTGCAAATAAGCTTATAACATGCTCTTTTCCTTTGATACTGATTCCTCTCACCTGTTTACTCTCTCTCACAGCCTGTGCCAAAGGTTCGATGTATACTGCAAAGAGCAGAGGTGAGAGGCAGCATCCTTGGCGGGTACCTCGCTCCAACTTTATTTGATTTGTTAGGCTGCCGTTAATTTTTATTCGTGCTGTAGGGTTTTGATAGATAGATTTTATGCATTTAATTGAGTCTTCATTGAAGTCAAATCTTTTAAGTACAGTGTATAAGAAGTTCCAGTTTACACTATCAAATGCTTTTTCAGCATCCAGTCTTACTAATATAGCTCTGCTTTTTTGGGATTGTATTGAGTGTACTATATGTAGAGTTCTCCTGATGCTGTCCTGAGTTGTGCGTCCTGTAATAAAGCCTGTCTGATCCTCGTCAGTCAGGTGAGTCATGATTTCCCCATATCATTCCGCTATTATAGATGTATATAGCTTGTAATCCATGTTAAATACAGATATTGGCCTAAAAATGTTGCAGGACTATATTTTTTCCCACCTGTAGGATTACCAAAATTGCCTCCCTCCAGGAGACTGGAATCTGACCCTCCTTAATTATATAATTGAATGCTGGCAGTAGTATAGGTATCTGGTCTTCTTTAAAATTCCTGTACTGCTCAGAGGGGAACCCATCACTCCCTGGAGACTTTTTAACTTTAAGTCTTGATGTCGTTTTTGATATCTCTTCTTATGTAATCCTGTTTTGCTTGACTCCAATTTCAGGTAAGTCCAGAGAGTTAAGAAAGGATGTTTATTCCATATTATTTGAGGAAGGTGGTTGCTTATATAGATTTTCATGATACTTCCTAAATGTTTCTTTAATTGCTTCTTGGTTGTATTGTAAATTGTTTGTGGTATGGCTTCTAATCTTATGTATAGTGTTTGTTGGTTGGTCGCCTTGCTAGTAGTCTATTTGCCTTTGCTCCTAGTTCGTAGTAGTCTTGTTTTAAAAATCTGAGTTTTTTCTCTGCCTCCTTGGCCAGCAGATCATCTATTTCTTTTTTAATATTTTAATTTCTTTAAGTAGCTGGACATTATGAGTTGTTTGGTATCCTGTTTCAAGAGTTTAAAATTTTCCCACCAAGTCAGGGTACGCAGCTCTTTTTTATCTGATTCTGTCTTGAGGTTATAGCTATCAATTTACCCCTGATAACTGCTTTACATGCCTCCCATAAAACTATTGGGCTGATTCCCTCTATATCATTTTCTTCTTTGTATAGTTTTATTTCTTAGTAATTAGTAATTGTTAGTAATTGTTATGTCGGCCATATAGAGGGTCTGGTACCATTTAGAAAGCTCGGGATCATTAGCTTAGCATTCTCATGTTTTAGATTATTTATCCAAACTGTACACTTAGTTTAGTTTATCTTCTTTAGCTTTTGTGTTTCATTGTGTTTAATTCTGTAACTTTGTCTGTAATTTTGTTCTTGTGTTGTAAAGCACTTTGAGTTGCCTTGTGCTGAAAAGTGCTATATAAATAAATGTACCTACCTACCTACCTACCAGGAGGTGACAGACAGGTGTGTGGTTTCCATAGTGACTATAATGAGCCACTAGCAGCAACTTTAATATTTCTTTTGATCTTGGTTCTCTTTACACTTTTTACACAGTTTATACATTGAATGGAGACATCTTAGACTGTTACAGTTTTGGGCAGCAGCTGCGATGGAACTCTTCATTTCTGCAGAGATTTTCTGGTTATTATTTACTGTTCATTTCATATGACAATTCAGACTATACTTTAGTTCCAAATAAATTTAACAATAAATGCAAAGACAGCAAATAATATCATTAAACCATCGAAAGCAGGACAGTCAAACTCCAGGACTCAAGAGTCACTGTCTTGGAAGTTTTAGGTTTTTCTGATTTTCTGACACACCTGATTCAAATGTTTTAATTACCTCCTCACCAAATAATCAAGGTTTTCAGAAGCATATCCACAAGTCATCCATTTAAACCAGGTGTTTTAAAGCAATAACACATGTAAAACATGCAGGAGAGCTGTGTGCTCTAAAGAAAGAAATCTGCTCATTTATTAGGATTAAACATTCAGCCAGTCACACAAAACAAAACTACTGTTTCAAGGTTAAAAATGTAGTGATTTATTTTTGCATTAGAATCACTTCACAGGAAAAAATCATTAAGAAAATTCTGCTTCATTTAAACCATAGAAGTCTACATACAGTATAGTAAATTAATTATCTACAGAACAAGTGCAACTTTGGTGGTACCTTCATTCTCAGCTGTTTAACAAACCTTTCCCCAGCACCCTGACCACGACCATTTGGGCCAAAGCTGCCCTTTATTCCAAAAACGTCTTGAAGTTTACACTGCACCACATAATAGCAAATTTAAATCAACATTTCTCTTCTTTGTTCCCTCTCAGTTGAATCCACCTGGCCTGTAAAACAGTGACAAGGCTTAAGAGACAGGAGTGTGTGTGTACAGGAGAGGAGGGACCTTACCTTAGATCACAGAAGATCTCACAGCTAAATTAGCATTTTTGACAGTCTTTCATCATCAGTTTGTCTGTTATTTAACGTGCCAAAAGAACATTTCCACCGCTGCCACAAATGCACAAAGGCCCGTCTGCAGGAACAATTAAAGCCCCACATCTCCCACCAGCTTTCAGCGTTTCAGACCAGGATCATCTTATGTTGAGACACGACAGAGTTAAAACTATTTCGATCCAGCCTTGAATAGAACATTGCACATGATCTTGTGATGTCATAATTTGTCACACTCAGAATACATCTGGGTGAGGCAGCTTGGCCCACTGAGCTGGGGGTTCAATCCCCAGCCCCTGCAGTGTGTTGAAGTGTCTTTGGGCAAGACACCAAATCCCCCACTTCGCCCTATATGCTTACTGGTGTGTGAATGAGAATATAAAAGTGCTCTGCATCGAGAGTAAAACACATAATAGAGATAATGAGAGTGTGTGAGTGAAACACTTTGTAAAACACTCTGCAGAATCTGGAGAGGTTAAAGCGTTGGTGTAGAAGTGTGGATCATTTATGTGTTAAACTAATTTAACTAAGTATTTACAAATTTCATTGAGCAACAGCAATTTTTTGAGTTGACTAATGTTGATTAGCTATGGCAACCATCCTGAATTGGATTACCTACATAAGTTAATCAGTTGTAAATGTCCATTCAATGATTACGTCATGAGAGTCTCATTAAAATCTGTCTGTAGAAATTTGCTAATAGACAAACAGGGTTGACTGGTTTTTAGCAAAGATGGTGCGATACATCAGCTCAGTTCAAGATAGCAGCCACAGCAAATCAACGTTGGCCTTCACAAAATTAATTATAACTCTACTTTATTTTAGAGGTACTGAGCTAAAATGTGGTGTGGTAGTAGCTGAGAGTTATTACCAGTACATACTGAGTGTTAACTGATCATATGAGATATCACCATATTACCATAATATGTTATTTTCAAGGTTTGACCAAAATCACAATAACTCCTTTCTTAAAATAAGATGATAGGTGGGCGATATGCAGTCCTTCAAGGAATGCAAGGCCATTAATTATTTAAGTTGTGTCAGTCTGGCAGCCACTCTGTAAAGTCTCTAACCATCTTGGAGCATTTTCTACTGTGCCCTAATAAAGTGCATATGCTTCTAATCAACAACAAAGAGAAAATATGATGCTGGAGTTTAAGGGTAAAACCCAAAGCCAGAATCTACTTGGCATTTCAAAATGTTACAAAACCAAAACAAAGTCTCAAACCCTCCCAATTATTTGTCCCTTTAATATGATAATCACAAATTATATAAATAGATTTGGCAAAGAAAAAAAATCCCTCACACAGTATACAAAACAACAAAAAATGTTATAATGTGATATCAATATAAAGACATTCACATATAAAACACCTTGGCATCTGTGACATGAATAAATGCAGTTTCATTTTCTTTCACAAACCTGGGGCTGGAGGAAACAATATCACAGCCATGGTTTTGGTTTTAAATCAAAACTTTAGAAATATTGCCCTCATATTATTAGAAACAGGGATACATTTATTTGTACCCTGTTGTTGAAGACAGACCCCCCCCCCCCCC
>NC_051441.1:22507652-22532842 GCF_001649575.2 Kryptolebias marmoratus
GGTCCTGGATCTGTTCAGCGTCCTGGATCTGTTCAGGGTCCTGGATCTGATCAGGGTCCTGGATCTGTTCAGGGTCCTGGATCTGATCAGGGTCCAATGAAACCTGAAGACTATCAAGACATTCTGGAGCTAAATGTTCTGCTCAGAGTCAGAAAGCTCGGTCTCAGCTTCAGCTCATGGGTCCAACAGGATAATGACCCAAAACACCAAGAATGGCTCAGAACCAAACCCTGGACCATTCTGAAGTGGCCTCTGAGGCCTGATCTAAATCCTGTTGAACATCTGGAGAAGGAACCCTGAGACAGATGGAGGAGTTTGTTCAGGAGGAGTAGGACAAACTATCTGTGGAGAGGAGCAGAGGACTCAGAGAGAGGGGCAGACATCACTTCATTACAGTGATCGTCTCAAAAGGTTGAGCAACAAACTGTCAAGTAAAGGGTACCATCCAGTTTCATTAATTCTGTTGAACCAAAATTCAAAGACAGTGACTGAGTTTCATTAGTTGATTTTTAGTATTTTGTTTTTCTTTGTATTACTTTTGTTTGTTAGAAGTTATTTTAGTGATTTTTCTTTCTTGAACAAAAGCATCTAAACAAATGTATCTGTAGCTGCAACAACAAAAAAGGGTCACAATATTAAAATGATGCCATTTTTTAGAGACCTTGTCATATTTGAAGAATAAGCTGGTAATGTTAAAAGAATAATAAACTTTTATCTGATTAAATTTTAATAAACACAAGAGTCTGATTTTTATTTGAACAAGTAGATTTTAAAGTTCCACAAATGGGCCTAAAGTAGGATGTAAACATACAGAATATATACGTTTTCTGTTTTATTTAATCTACTGAATGCAAATATAAAACAATTCCCCGCAAAATATTTGTTTATATTCCAACAGTATTTTGTAGCTTAGGAAAAGTTTTGTAAAAATATAACTTTTGTAATTCTTTTTCTAAAAATGAGAATTTTTCTTCAGTTTGTACCAGCCTAACTTTACAGCTTACAAATCATGGCTATTTGAAAATATCTGAAAGCTTTAAATTTTAGAGGGACAACACAGCTTTGTGTTTTTATTCCTGTGACCTAAACTTTACTTTAATTCCTCCAGTTCAGGTCAACATGTTTTTCTTTATGCATGTGTTCAGACGGCCGCTCTGATACAACATTGATATTCTGCTGACCTGAAGGGAGAGTTTGATGCTTGTAAACAAAAAACTGTTATCTTCAGTAGGCATTTTCATATGAAGTAATTATATTTTTCAGTATTCTTTACAGACTTATAACAAGCTGAAGTTGTTACCAATTAAATTTGATCTAAACATTCTCATTAAACTGTTGATTACTTCATCATCAAGCTGCCTGATTTCCAGTTATGAGCTCATAACAAAAAGCCGTTCATTCCCACATCTACAAGAAATAAAAAATAACCGTGAAATGTGGTTGCTCCTTTCATCTGAAGGTCAACGGCTCATTTCATGACCCAACTTTCATTTCTCTCGACAGACATGTTCACATAGGCACTCGTTATAGAAGGAGACACTGCAGCCAAGAGCGAGGAAGACTATCAGATTAAAGGAAGAGTTTGACCAGACTGACATAGTGCTCTGTGTAAAGTTAATATCCTACCTGCTGTAGATGGCTCTTTGAACTAACTCAGTTTGAAGAAATAGTTTAATTTGGACAGGACTGATGTGTTAACAACTAGTCTGACCACAGAAATCAAAGGGGACCCACTGCTGTCCTAAAACAGCTTAAATCTCTCAAATTTCTTGCAGACACTAATTTATAAACCTTCAGTTTCACATTACATGTTTATTGACATGAAATTCTGAGGTTATTTACAAGCTTTAATAGTAGCAGCAGCAAGATACAGCACTTCCAGGGCATTCAGGGGTCACTTCCTGCACCAATTTCAGAATATTTCTGCCAAAATAATCATGTAATGCAAAACTGACAGTGTTGTAAAAGGTGAAATAACTGTGAACCTTTAAAAGACTGCAGCGAATCATTTTGGTTTTAGCAGTGCTTAGACTAGCTGTTAGCTCAGGGGTCTGCAAACTGTGGTTCTGGGGCCACATGTAGCTCCTGGGCTCCTCTGCAGTGGCTCTTAATAGCCTTGACCAAAAATAACACAGAAATGAATATTTACAGTAACTAATTGTAGCAGTTCTCTGTAACAGGTGAGTAAAAATGTCTGAAACAGAATGATTGGAAGACAGGAAACAAAAAACATCAATCAATATTTGGTTAGTTTACATCTTCATTAATTTAAGTTTGAGCTACATAGTTTGTTTTTCTTTGAAAGCCACTAGAAAACTAAACCATTTTAATACATCTGAAGAAAATGACAAAATGCAGTTTCACAAATATATTTATATATATTGAGATATTGGAATCAGGCATTTGGTAAAAATGAGAAAGTCATTCTGAAAACTGAGTAAAACTTGTCTTTCAAAAGAAACTTCAGAAATGTTTAAGTCAATGAAGGAATCAAACTGTCCAAATCTTTTGGCTTTAATCAAATTATTTACTGGGATTCAATTACATGCTTTATTACTTCAAAGAAGGGAACTTAATCGTTTTAAAGAACTATAGTTACGACTCACATAGGTCTCCATAATTCAGTGGTTACATTTTATCAAAGGTGGTTTACACAAAATGGGTTTCCTTTCTTCATAAGAGTTTTGTCTTTTCTTTGTCCTAAAGGGCAAAAATACTGATAAATATCAGTTTATTTTAGTTCTTTAATTTCAGAATGCAACAAAGTCTTTATATGTTGTATTCATATAAAACGTTTTGCAGCTTTTGAGGGAGAAGGAGCAGAAAAGGCTCTTTGGATCCTGTGTTCAGTTCTGTTAGAATTAAACTCTGATGCTCCAAACTGAGGTCTTTCAAAGAGCTATCTGTCTACAAAAGGTAAGATTTTAATTGTTCAGAATGTTTACACAGAACCCCACTTCAATATGGCCAAACTATTCAGCTAATAAAAGTAGAAATGCACTGAACTGAGTTCATAGTGAACAGGAGGGCCAGATTTGACCATCCAGAAACAATAAGAACACAACAAACAGCTCCGCCTGGTTCCTTTACCTTTCCCCATCAAATCCCCAAACACTGCTCTCACACGTCTGTTTTAGGTTGACTGCATGTAATGGACGGATGGAGGACACCTACAGAAGGAGGACGTCCTATCTCTCACTCTGCTCCACCTCTTGGCCTTCAGGATGCTTTTCCTCCTCAGTCTCCAGCGGCTGTGATGTCACATCACTGGCAGAGGGGGGAGGTATCTCAGCCGCTGGTGGAGAAGTGAAAGGGTGGGTGTTGGTGCTCTCTGAGGTGGCTTCCTCCCTGGATGTCTCCTCGGTTGGTCCAACGGAGCTGGTTTCACTCATGGAGTCAGAGCTCCCCCCTGAGCGCTGAAACAACTTCTGACCTAGGAAACATAAGGACAGTGATGCTGGTCAGATAAAGCTCACAAGCACCATTCGTTCTCACTTCAAAGGGAGATTTTCTTTTAGGTGAAAAATGAATCTTCAAGTTTCAAGAGACAAGAAAATGGGTACATGGGTATGGCTGTGCTCACTGAATCTGCTGTAGTTTCCAGATAGGAAATGGCAAACTGGGAGCTGTCACTTTAAAATTATTGTATTATGAAGCAAAATATCATATATGCTGAGTGAGGTGCGCTTTCTCAGTAGGGGGAGGTTGTAAGATTAGTTGTGTGTTGTGATTTGCACATGTGCACAGAAAAGGATCTTATAAAAACTGTAATTATCATATACTCTGCAACACTGATGCCAGTCTTTCAACGAGGAGCACAAGCAGTCTGGAGTATGGAAACAGCTGCATCCAAAATGGTGAATACACACAGATTGGTTTGGGTTGCTCCATGCACAAACAGCCCTCTGCTATCCACCATTATTTCTGTTGTTATTGTATTTGTACAGAACAGAGCCTCTGTCCATTGCTTTACAGTCTCATCCTGATGTCTCAATGTAGACCTGATGGTGGCCCTGTATGTGGATGACTTTCTGACCTGTCACATTCTATCCCTGCTGCCCTTACAGTCCTAGATGCATTTGGTAAAGTTTCTGGATATAAACCGAACCTTGGCAAAAAGGGAAGTATTTGCTGAGTACAACAGAGTATCCACTTGATAATCTACCATTCAAGATACCTTTGAGTTTTGTCTATCTTGGAGGGAACATCGCAGACAAAACAGAAAAAAAGTCTCTTCACTTAGACAAATAAACAGTTTTGAGTGATGGTTTCTCCTAAATCTTTTTGGGGCCACTAGAAATAATGCTGTCAAAATGAACATCTTCCCATACTTATTTCCATTTCAATATATTCCAATCTTCTCTGTTTATCTTTTTTCCATAAGGTCAATATGTTGATTCTAGATTTTATTTGGAGTAAGAAACCACAGTCTTACAGTCTTACAGAGGCCCAAAGCTCAGGATGGAATGGACTACCAAACCTCTTAAAGGCCTACTACAACAATTATGCAAAAATTATAGAACGACCACTCTTGTAGGATGTTTTTTCAATTGTTTAATTTTGTATAAAAAGTTAATGACAGACATGCCACAAAACAATCATTTTAACCTTTCAAATCCTTCCACTGGGTTAAAAACTGTATGGTAGACAGACTTGGGACTGTTGATTTAAAATAATTGCTGGTTTGAAAGACGGTACACACTGAAGCTTGGCTTGTAAAAGTATCTGACACAGTGTCCCCTCAGTGTGTCCAACAGGACATGGAGCTGTCCCTACACGAAGACGTTCTGGTCTCACATTGGCTAATGTTAAAAATTCTACTTATTTATTTTGTTTTCTATTTGTCTGTTAGGAGTAGGTGCCACAGTGGAGGGTGTTTGTTTGTTGTTATTTGTTGATTTAATACATGAAAATTTGAATAAACAAAGTTAAAGATACAGAGTGGTACCTAATTGTGTAATATACCTTTTTTCTTCTTTTTTTAGACTCAACCTGAGATTTTTTTCTTTATTTTTAAATATTTGTAAAACAAAAGAGAAATGGTCTGGCCCACCTGGCAGTCTCTTGGATGGGACAGTGGGGGTGTGCTGAGAGGACTCTCTGCTTGCCTGGACCTTGGTGGAGTACATCACATCTGTAGAATCTAGAAAACCTAAAAACCCATCCATTATTATACATATTATATGCATATTACACAGACAAGTACAGATATACTTTGCTTAAGAACCTCACAATGATTAACAGCTGTGAAGGAAGGAACATAAAGTCCATTACTGCTCTTAAAGCAGAAAATTCTGTAAAATTCCATAGCAGTTCATGCTATTTTAGAAACATTTAAGCCACTGTCAGTTTGACATTACATTTATTTACATGGAATTTCAGGAATATGTGCAAGTACAAATAGTGACATAACTGGGGTCATGTGATGAAGGAATATTATAATATTTCTGTCAGAATAAAGGTACAATTTAAACATGGTGTAAAAGTTTGTTACATACAGTTCACATGAACTGCTGTCAAACTTTGAAAATTGAAGCTTTCTTTAGACAGCAAAATCTGCTTTGGATGTGGTCCAATCACAATGGTCATTATTAGCTCATCAACACGGTCCAAGCAGACTCTGCTGCCAGCCCCTGTGCCCCCTATGTTAACAAGACCAGAACTTGTGCCGCCATTTTGGGAGGAGACGGCAGGAGACCATCAATATCTGAATAAAAAAACTAAACTCACAAAAAGGAGTCTAATGTTTTGTCAACAATTGTTATTATCAGAATCTGCACTTCAAACAATGTGACAATACATTTATTGGTGAGCAATATGCCATATTAGCCCATAAATCATGAAATACATGATCTTTTCAGTCTTTGTCTGTCTTGTGAATCTGGATATGTGAATGCATATACAGTTCTACCTAATACTAAAAAGATTCAGTGAAGAGTCATGAAATGCAGTTCAAAAAGCAGGAATGCAATTATTTAAACAAACTCAAATGACTTCAATAAGGAGCTTGGTGAGTGTGGAAGAATCATGGACCCTGCAGCAGCAGGCAGTACAGTACCTGCTGCCAGGTTGAAGGTCCTTCCCTTTATGGAGCTTTGGACTGGAGAGAACCAGTTTAACACAGAGCCAACAAGAGGAAGCTGTCTCAGCATCCCCTACAACACACAGATTCATATTTAATACTCACAACTTCATAAAACAATGATGAGCAGCTGCTTTTCTACACACCTCCTCTATGAGTTTGTCCTCATTGGCCTTCTGCAGCTGCAGCTCTGCCTCCAGGATGCCTTTTCTCACCCGCTCTGTCATGTTCTCCAACAGCTGCACACCACAGAACCATAGTTGGTTAGAAAAGCCATGCTGAAAACAACTACAGACCAAACATACAAGATGAAACTTGATTCTAACATCTCATCAATGGTTTCTGTTCTTTTTAATGCTTACCTGGTGACCACTTCTTTTTCTCTGACATATACAAGAAACTAGGTGAGTTGGAGAGTTGAAGTCTTTGGGACGGTTCAAATTTGTCATTTGCAACCCATTTTAAGTGATCTAATTGCAAGCACCTAGCAGTTAATCCCTATCCCAAAACACTTTAGCGATCCAAGTAATTTACCCACTCTTTATGCAGATACACACACAGACAGGTCACAATAAGGGCTTTTAGACCAGTGTGACTGCAGGTGTGCTGATACATTCAGACCTTTTATTACTTTAACACAGTTTAGAGACATTTTATTTGCATTATTATTGACCTATCTCTTAAAAAGCTTAATGACATAATTCTGTGTCAGAGCAAATTGGGGCAATTTTAACCCATAAAATCTCCACGAAGCACTTTGTTGAATTAGTAGAATATAATGTGACATAATGCTGCTCAGGCGCTTGTTCAGTGATTGACACAGCACATTATAGCTTCAAGTGACCACAGCAGGTCCTAAAACAATCAGAACAAACATTAAATCAAAGAGAAATGTCCCGTAATTATTATAAATAGTTAATTCAAACCTTTAGCTATAAATAAACAAAAATATAAAAAAGGTGTATCTTCAGAATATCTACAAGGATGGCTGTTTACTTTTAATCAGCCGACAAGTAAGCAGTTTTTTTTACCCCCAGACTTCCAGGTAATAACGCTGCTGCTTATCTAAGGTCATGTCAGTTCAGTAGAAGGTCCTACATCAAGGATCAGGATGGATTGTGACAGATAAAATGGGTCCAGATCACTCCTGAACATGATCTGAGGGATAATGTTGTCAATGCACATTGAGGCTGTTCAGACCTGTATTTAGAGCTAATACCCAATTGCTGTCTGATAGCTAAGAACCGGTTTTACCAGCAGTATGAACTACCTCCAAATGCAACAATGGTACCCACTAGTTTGCTTATTTCAGTCCTGTTGAAAAGGTCAGGGATTAAGTTAATCTCATCAAGGCCCAAATCCTGCTAACAAAATTGATCCAAATTTTTTAACGTATGTTTGTGGGTATGATTTTAATGATGACCCTAATGAGCCACTGGCTGCAGCTTTAACATTTTTTTTTTTTAAATCTTGGTTCACTTTACTCTTCTACAGTTCACACATCAAAATATCTGCATTTTAACAGATGATTACAAAAAGAAATTACCGTTGCACTTTAGAGATGTTATGATGGATGGTCAAGTTTCTGACAGTAGCTTTATTGACACCTCTCAAATTTTCTTTAGAAATGTTCTAGTTTTTTTCTACTTATTAAATCTTTTGAAGTTACATTTAAAGGGCACTGGATCAGAACTGTTTTGCTGTCGGGAACAAGTGTTGAACTCAATCAACACTTGTTCTGAGTATTGAAAGATATAGTTTAAAAAGAATATGACAATTACCCTTCCATTCTCCTCTACTTCCTTTCCCAGAGAGACAATTGTATTCGCCAGCTCGGACACATCGATGTCCTCATTTACCATGCCCACAAAAATACAGTTCTCTTCTGATACAAACTCTGGACCTGAGATGAGAAGAAAATAAATAGATTTTTAATAGATTTAGTAAGACATGCAGTATAAGACACTGTGGCCTGGATGTGGGGAAACACAAACCTGTAGAGAAGATGATATCAGTGTCAAGTTCTTGCAGTTTCTTCAGCAGCTCATTGTTCATGTTCTCGAGCTCTTGCTTCATCCTACTCTCATCCATTCCGTCAACCTGTGGCTCATACCTGGATAAACATATGCTTACCATGTAATAAGAACAGCATGTAGAACTAAGTTTTTAACACTGCTTGTTCACCTCAGTGTGTTTGTTTTAACCAAGGCTGCTTCATGTAAAGGACTCACTCTTTAGACAAAACAACTGCAGGAAATGTAAATCTTTGAAACTTTTTATGCAGAAGAAAACCCATTTTGCTAAAAAAAAAGAATCACTATATTATTGTGGTGGGTCAGTTTATGTGGCCAAATTATCCTAGGAGTTTTGCTGTGGGGAGCAATTGCCCCGGTGGGATCTCCCAATGCAGAATGTCTGGCTGTCAGACCAAAGAGCAATTCCCAACACTGGTGTGGACAGGGAAAAACAAGGAACAATTTCCCTTGCTCATACATGGATTACTGGGAAGGGGCTTGTTGGCAACCATCCGGTGATCGGGCATCTACCCATGGGGACTGGTTGGGTTTATTTCAAACAAACTACATGGGTTGACCTTCCTGTGGGCCAACCTGCAAGATGGACTGTATGGATCAGGGAGGCAACTGAAGGAGGGGGCCTTGGTGGTCCACATCTAAGGTCATGGTACTCAGTTGGAAAAGGGTGGACTGCCCTAGCCAGGTTGGAAATGAGGTGCTGCCTCAAGGGGAGAAGTTTAAAGCACGACTGAAAAGGGTTTTGAAGCCAACATCAGTTGAATGAAAATCATAAAATATGCTTGTTGTAAAATTAAAAAAAAAAGTTGTACTTTTTGTTTTATTACTGAGTATTGAAACAACCACTTGAACAACCATTTCAGCTTCTTCCTGATGTGTGACGTCCACAGAGCTGCTAAGGTTCACAAGCATTCAGCAATTCAACAGAGTGGATGAGTACCGGTACAACATGATTCACTGAATTGAAATAATTTGTTCGAACCAGACAAAAAATACTACTGGAGTTTCATTTTTTGGCTTCTCGAAAGAGAAAAACCTTCCTCAGATTTGGATCCATTAGCTCCGATGTGGGAATTACTATCAGAACTCTGGTTTGGACCACTTCAAAGAGGAGTACCAAGAGTTCTGACCCTCATTAATGTGGTGGACTGGCTTCACACCAAAGAAGCAGCACCTTTTTGCCATCAGCAGTTCCAACTATTTAAACGAAAGGCAAATGGAGAGAAGGACGTCACCACAGAGAACAAGAGAAGAAGCGAGCCTACTTCGAGCCAGAACGCACTCCTGTCATGAAGGTATGAGCTGCTAACAGGCTGACAGCCTGAGATCAGTTTGTGATTCAGAGCAGTTTGTTGTTGAGGAAAAAATATAGACAATCCATGTGTGATTAAACAAATGTCATATTCTGAAACTACTGTTGATTAGTTTACTCTGGTGGTGAGTTCATAAACGATACCCTGAAGCACGCAAACATTTTTAACAAGTTAGCATCGACTTAGCATTGGGTTAGCTTCAAGTTAGAAACATTAGCCCTCTCCTGCCGGTGTTATTGACTTGTAGTGTCATGTACTGATGCCACGACATTGATCTGGAGATAATCGGTTCTTACTGTTCCACGTTCCCAACTCAGCCATTATGTGCATCAGTTTGTCAGCCGTGACAGTACTTATGATCATTAGAATCTGAATCTGAAGAGTTTTCATCTGATTCTGGATGTAAATCCATTACTCCAGTGACTTCTTCCTCTTCTTCCATTTCCACTAATAAACAATGGGACAGTAACTGAGTTCTTGGTTCTTCAGCAATCTGTTGGAGCTGGCCGAGGCACAGCGCACATCATGAACCCTGGATGGCAACTCCACCCAACAAATCACCCCACTTCAGTAAAACACTAGAAACAAGTTATTTAAGTTTCAGGTCAGAGAAATGGGTCCCTGCAATGTTTTGGTGATGTGCTTCACTAAATGATATTCATGTAATGTCAATAGTTTGAGATTTGACTTTCGTTCTCCTTTAAGTATCTCAGGGTTTCGTTCACAAGTGATGGACAAATGGGCGCAAGACTGACAGGCAGATTGGTGCAGCTTCTACAGTATTGTGTACTCTGTACTGGTCCATTATCATACTACCATCCTCTTGAACTTTTCCACATCTCAGTTTACCAGTCGGTATACGTTCCTACCTCACAAATTTTAGGTAGTGACTGAAAGAATGAGATTGTGGATACAGGTGGTTGAAATGAATTTTTTCCACAGGATAGCTGAGCTCTCGCTTCAAAATAGGGTGAAAAGTTCAGTAACCCAAGAGAGACTGAGTAGAGCCGCTGCTCGTCCACATCGAGAGAAGCCAGTTGAGGTGGTTCGGACTTCTGGTATGGATGCCCCATGGACAGCTCCGTGTTCTGGCCATGTTCAAATGGGAGGAGACCCTGGGGAAGATCCAGGACATCCTGGAGAGACTATGTCTATCGGCTGGCCCAGGAATGCCTTGGCATCCTACCGGAAGAGCTGGAGGAGGTGGCTATGGAAAGAGATGTTTGGGCATCCATGCTCAAGCTGCTGCCCTTGTGACCCGACTTCGGAACCAGTGGCAGATAATGAAAGGATGGACGGATGAATATTCTTAAATAATATTATCACCTCACAGGAAGCCCCTAAAAAACATATAGCAGAAGTCATGATGGCCCCTCCACTTCTGCTGACCAGGTACCTGCAGTGATTCTGGTGTGATGTTGTCATCTGGATTCATAAAAACTCAGACCCGACTCCAAACAACTGACAGGGTTCTTGGTTATGCACTAATCAAATGTTTCTTTGCATTCCAAAACCTCTAATAAGACCTTTACAGTTCCTTGACAAAGTATTCATCCTCTTGAACTTTTCCACATTTTATCACATTATAACCACAAACTTCAAAGTAATTTGCTTAGATTTATGTGATAACCCAACACAAAGAAGTGCATAATTGTAAAGTTAGAAAGAAAAAATGAGAATGTTTAGAAATCTTTTTTACAGATAAAAATCTGAGAAGCACAATGTGCATTTGTATTCAGCCTGCTAAGTCAATACCCTTTTTCACTGATATTCCAGCTGCAAGTCTTCTTTCTCAACCAGCTTACCACATCTCGAGACCAAACCTTTTGCCCATTTTTTCTTTATAAAATAGCTGCAGCTCAGTCAGATTAGACAGAGAGTATCTGTAAACAGCAGTTTTCAAGTTCTGATACAGATTTTCAGTTGGCTTCCCTGTCCCCACTGATGAAACGCCTTCCTATAGCATGATGCTCACCATAAAGACCCGATTTGTAGAATCCATGACTAATAGTTGTCCTCATTGAGTTTTATGGACTGGCATTTGACCTAACTAATTCAGTGTGATTTGTAGGCTAAACTATGTCTAAACAGCTCATTTTATTAGTAGTAGCATCCAGTCAACTTCTTGATAGTTTTGGGTTCTGCTGCTTTGGATCTGTGAATGAAATAGAGTGCAAACACCCCAACAAATACCCCCTACCCTTCCTAACTGAGGACACAGTGCACAAGCAGACATTCCAATAAGCTTGATGATAAACAGAGAGGAGCCAAGAAGCTGTGATTCAAGTACACAATGATCTGATTGTTTCACAGTGGTTATCCTAATGCCTTACCGGACAGCTCCCAGTCCAGGCCAGCTGAGCTCCTCTATGTATCTAAGTGAGGGCGAATGGCGGTGAGTTTCCTCCCTGAAGTTCTGCCTTAAACTTATTGTGGAAGACATTGTTGCCACCAGCTCCACAAGCTTCTCCAACAAGTCCTCAACATCCTTCTGCTGGGTGCCCAGAACTGGGTGGAAGGAAAAAAAAATCATGGCTATTATCTGTTGATACTTTCACCCTCTCTGAGAAGGTTTATACAATATACAGAGTTTATCAACACATAAAGAGAAAGTGTTGCATGTTTATATGTGCTTTTCTGTTACCTGCAGCCGTAAAGAGGGGGCTGAATCGAACACAGGTCCCTTCATCTTCAAGCTCCACAATATCTACTCCGCTGGTGGGAACCAGCTGAGCAAGCTGCTCACCCAGCTACATCCAGAAAAACAGAATGGTAAATGGCTTGCACTTATATAGCGCTTTATCTAGTCCAAGGACTCCAAAGCGCTTTACACTACATTCATCCTCACATTCATACACTGATGGCAGTAAGCTACATTGTAGCCACAGCTGCCCTGGGGCGGGCTGACAGAGGTGAGGCTGCCATCACGCCGGCGCCACAGAGCCCTCTGACCACCACCAGTAGGCAAGGCGGGTGAAGTGTCTTGCCCAAGGACACAACGGCTGAGACAGCCAGAGCGGGGGTTTGAACCAGCAACCCTCCGATCACAAGACAAACCCCTACCTCCTGAGCCACTGCCGCCCAGAAGAAAGTGTGGGAGACACTTAGAGAAAGCAATCACAATAAACCCATCAAAAAGACTTGGCCGAAAACAGTTTAGACTCTGAAGTCACAGTTGCCTTTTTTTTTTTTTTTTTTTAAATCAGGACAGAATAAAAATGGTCTTTAACAGGCAGGGCAGAGCTAGAGGAGTAGCCAGGGTGGCATCCATGGAACCTAACTGGCTGCCCCACGTGCCAACCCAGTTGATTGACAAGTCACTGCATGTGGCATTGAAAGATGTGCAATTAGAATAAATGAGGAATACATAAATAAATGTCTGTCAAGCAGCTGTCTTGTCTGGTGTGGAGAGAACATATCAGTGTGAGGAAGAAAACAATAAATTTTCTGAACCACTGAAAAAAATAAAAATAAATAAAGTAACAATTGTGTGCAATGGTTTTGGGTTAAGAACTGTTTAATAGCAATATGGTGACATCTGGTGGCCAAACTTTAACATAGCTCTGACGTGGAACAAGTTTTATGAAAGAGTAATGCAGTTATTTTCAATAGGACAACAATAACGGCTCTATGTGCATGTTGTGATTTTTGACTGTTTCTTTTTAAGCAATAAAAAATAAACTTGTGTTAAACGTGAATGTGCAATCATAAAATATTGTATGTAAGAGAAATATGGTGTAAGATTGATTAACTCACTACACAGATTCCATTCTCCATGTCTGTCCTGACCATGGTCATATATCCATCTTTGCATTTTAGTCTTAAAAAATACAAAAAAGAAAGAGTAAAAAAGGAAAATGATATTTGCTTAACCTGGGACTGGACTATTATGAATATTGTAAATTATTTTTGTACATATACTAGTATTTTATTATGAGAAGTTAAAGGTCACAAAATTGAATAAAAAATAGATAATGCAAATGTTTATGTATTATTTAATTACTGAATACATCATTAAATAACTAAATATAGTATTAAATTATGAAAAAAAAATTGTCTCATTCAAGAAAATAAAAAATGTTTCAATGTCCCATTAAAAACTTAAATAATGAAATTAAATAATGAAATGTCTCATTCAAGAAAATACTTTATTTCAAAACAACTATTTCCTTATGTATTTATTTATTTCATGGCTCCTGTGTGAGCTGTGTCATCATGAAATAATTTAAACTGTCAACCTCACAAATCAAACTCAGTGAGCGGGACTAATGCTAAACCTGTGAAAGCCATTGCTCTAGTCTGATGTCTGTTCTTGAAACATGGCAGCTTTCTTTATACATGACCTTAATGAACTCTCTCGTGAGCCAAATAAACATATTTTAGACTCAGCCTCCATCCCAAAGCTCTGAGTCCGTATTTATTTAATGGTACATGTACTTATTTACTGGGACATTTACATTTAATCATTCTATGATGCATTTATTTATTTCATTTTGTCATTTTATTTTATATTAGTTGTACAATTTTTGTTAAATAAAATTTCCAATGTATTTCACGCATAGATCTTCTGTATGTTCAAGCATGCTTAATCTGTGAGTCACATTGTTTCTATAAAGTGGGGGATCCATTCCTTTGATCATGCCTATATTGATAACCATGTGAATAAATTTTAAAAAAATCTTACTTTTATTTTTTTAATACTGAACATTGAAGAAACCACTTGGGTGTTTTTGTCTATTTTCATGAAAAAAAGTCGTATATCCATTACTCCCACAAAGTCTTCTGGCATCTCTTTGTACTCAAGAACAGCTTCTTCTTCCATTTCCACCAGTAAATAACCGGACAGAAGCCGGCCAGGGCACAGCACTCGTCATGAACCCAGGACAGAAACTCAACCCCACAAATACCACACAAAACCAAAATGATGGAAAGTAGATTTAGAAATTTGACAAACACTGTTTGTTCACTTTGCCAACAGCAACCAGTGTTTAATGATGTTATGTTGAGAAATAATGGAGCGATCGTTTTGGTCAAAGTTGAAAGTAATCTTATGCACGGTCTCATATATCACAAAATGTCCTACTGTAGGACGCAACAGGAATAACCTACAGATACTACCACAAACAAACAACTAAACAGCTAAAAGCATATTCATCCACCTTCGGGTGATAATTATTGCTCATGGCCTTCAAATCCTCAGCAGTTTTGATATAAGGTCCACTTGTAAGTGAAGGTAAATAGACCCTGCTCTGCAGGATTCAGTTAGCAGGTTAAAGGTCATGACAGGGCAATTAGAAAAAGACTGAACAAGTATGTCTGGTTTGGAAGGGCTGCAGGAAAGAGCGCTCTACAAAAAACAAGAAACAAGGTTGTCCATTTGATGGAGGTGATAAGAACACCTCCATCTCCATGGCCTCAGGGATTGTGCAGATAGAGCAGAAAGAGCATAGGGTTCGCCAGTATTATATGCTTTACAATGGAAGGTTCTCTTGAATAGGCAACGTAAAATGGCTGCAAGTGTACATGAAGGCAGACAGAGATATCATCAGTTCTCTACAGATGCTTTCAACAGAGACAGAAGTGACAGATGATGTGCCCTCTGCTGTCACAAGCTTTGTCTGTGCAGCCTACTCCCCTCAAAGCATCTACATCAAAACCATATGGCAGAAAGTGACAAGCTAGCTCCTACCTTTGAAACTTTAAAACATGTCCTGAGAGTCCATATCCAAGAAAGAGTCTGGTTACTACAAGGATTCAGAAAAGCATCTGAAACCAACCATGAAAAATGTCCTTCCAGCTCCATAGGCCATCATTAGGATGGATAGGTGTCAAGACAAAACAGACTGTTCTGCAAGAACATTTAGCAGAATAACAAAGAACTTCCTCTGTCGATGTAGCACTGAGTGTCAAAATGACAAGGACTCACAGGCTGTCCAGCACGGCAGTGACAATGATGATTTATTGTATAACATTCAGAGATTCTTCTACCAGATGTTAGAAAACAAGCAAACAAAAATGACCTTGTATCAACCTATTTCAATGTGGCTTTAAATGCAGAAACAATAAAGGACTAATAGTGTGTCATACATGACAAGATAATTATGCTTTTATTACAACACACTTATTAAAAGGAGAATTCTAGTTTAAAATATTTGTGGTCAGATGCAGCTTATTCATCACACCAGTAAGACATTTTTGAGCAAGTTATTTTATTTCCCTTGAAAAGGCTACAAAATGTGACTCAGTTTGGATAGCCATTAGCTTGGCTATTAGGTGGACTTTTATACTTTCTCCATACTTTGTACTCAAAGACTGATTTCATAACTGATAAAGAACTAGCTATTGATAATTATTTGACAGAACATCATTTCAATAATTACCAAACTATTCTTTTATAGACTAGTGATGCATTCAATGGTGTTTAGAAGATGCCAAAGAGCTTTTTAAAGCACATGTACTGTAAGTCACTTAGCTTTCCATACATCCACCTGCTGGTAATCTTTTAACTGCTGCTGTCTGTGATGACTGGGAACACAAAACCTTCCCACAAAGTTGATTTAAACCAAGCCCTGTGTTTCATCTGAACTACATATTCTTGCTTTGCTTCAGTGTAGAGTGCTTTAGGAAAGGATCTTCCTCTTCCCTTTTTCCTGTTGTGGCGATTAGCAAAAAGCAATAAAATTATTTTTTTAAAAAGTGTGCCCTCCTCAAAATGAGAGCAGTGACTGTCATTGACTTCTGTATTATTCATCTGGTTGTGTGCACCATACCATGACATTTATACTATGACAGATTAGTTACACCCTTATGACAAGCTTTGAACAAGTGTTTCTTTGAATTACTAATGTCTTTATATTTGCATTTACAGCCCTAAACAACTTTCTTACAGGAGAGAAACACTCACCCATCTGTTGAAGGTATCCAGTACATTTTTATCTTGAGAACAGAAACCATCAACGGATGCCACACTTGATCCTGAAAAAAATGAGAAAAAACCCTAAATAACAGATGTCTGAGTAGATCTAAAAATGTTCTGGTTTCATCTCAGTAAATATTTGTCATTAAACTCTTATTCATGACATACTGGCATACTATAATGAAGTATCACATCTTTATTGGGGGGCTGAATTCTGGGAACAATAAAGTTATTTTGTACTTTCGAATCAGTGCATGAACGACTTGCATGGTGAGACCCTCTAAAAACTACCTGGCTGACAAAAACAATGAGTGTTCAACTGAGATTTCTCCAGAATCTTGAAATCTTTTGATAATATTATGAACTGTAGATAATGGTATATTTAAAGCCAATTTTTCATTGAGGAACATTATTCTGAAATTGTTCCTCTATTTATAGACAGTGTTTTGCAGACTGGTGACCCTCTGCTCATATTAACTTATCAGACTCTTTAAAATGCTCTTTTTATACGTAGTGCTCTTACAGACTTGTTGTCAATTAACCAAATAAGATAAAAAATACTCTTCCAGTTGTTTCTTATTCATACCATTTACATTGACATGTTTATGTTCCATGATGAATAAAAACATTGCATTTATGAAGTTTGCAAATCATTTCATTCAGTTTTTATTTACATTTCACACAATGTCCCAACATAGTCAGAATTGGTTATGTAGTCCTTACCATCGATCGCTTTTTTAAGACAATGCCTCATCTCCCATTTCCTTTAAAACTTAAAACTATATAATCTGCAGTTACTTTGCACCACTATAAGCTGTGCTCCCATTCAAATAGATTCAGCACTAGAGCCTTATTTTTTTTAAATTGCCAACTGTTTATTGTTTTGTTGTGTTTTAAGAATGCATGTATTGTAACTTGACACTGTTTGTACTTGCAAATTAAAAAGTGATTTGAAGTGTTTGTAAAATAATGTGAACACTGTGGGTGGAGGTGGACAACAAAAAGTGTACGGCCTAAAATACACACAAATATAGGCTGTCCTTTTCCAAAAATTAGCCCAATAAAATGCAGTTGCACAGCTTGGCTGAAAACACTTAGGAAACAAGTGAGATTAGGTTATGGTTCAAATGAAATTTTGCCTATTTTCTAGCAGTTCTGAGTCACCCCTAGTCTCTAACAGCTGCAGCTGTTAGAGACTAGGGCTTCAGAGTATTTGTCAAGGTCTCACTGTACTACAGCTCAAAGGGTGTTCTTCACTTGTACGTTGATTAGAATAAATGTGTCTGATTAATGTAAATATGATTCTTTTTCTGTGATTAATCAATCAGGTAAATAATTTTATGGTAAAAAATGTCTTACCCTTTTTCATCTGCCTTAGGGTTACTACTTTACCTATTACTTACTTATTTGTCCCAGCTCAAAGGTAAAACTGATTAAATTGTTCTAATGCAGAACTGTTTTTAGCTTTAATTATTACATAAAGTTACAAGATTACACTTTTGTCTCAGTTGTGTGTGTAACTTTACCAGCACTCATTTCCTGAGAAAATTTAAACAGCACAACAGGAGAGCTCTGTTCATCTTCCACCTGTTAAACACACAAAAACACTGATCAGACATGGGAAATCTTTATTTAAACAGCTATTAGGTAAAAAAACACGTTAATTCAATTTCCTTAGATGGTAAAGGCACAGCCAATTTGAAAGTGTTAGTCAATGCAAGAGGTCAACTAATATGAGTTTTTCTATAACTGATGCCATTCTTTAAAAATCAGGCCAGCCAAGGCCAATATACACCATTTTTTTATGGCCAATATATATTTTTCATTTCACAAAATATAACAATAATTGTTTAACTGAAATAAATGTATATTAACAACCATTAAAGAGAACTTATAAACTTAAAAATAACATGGAAAAAAGCATTCTTACTTGCAAAATGAAATAGTCTGCTACAGTGAGCTGGTTGTACCAGCCCTTATATTTTCATCTTCCTACTTGATAAGATGACAAACTTGTTTGTACCCATTTGAAAGAAAAAGCCACAAAGATCACTGAAATAACATGAAACTGACAAAAATAATAAAAAAATATCTGTTAAAAATCAACAAATGAAAATCAGACATTGCCTTTGAATTTTGGTTCAACAGAATTATTTTGAAAAACAAACTAATAAAACTGTCCTTGACAATAAGATGATATTCCTACTAAAGACTGAAACTTATTTAACCATAGAGATATGGTAAACTCAGATGTGACTGTAATCAGCATCACAGGTGTCTTCAGTCTGTGAGCAGTCAGTCTGCCTGCTTAAAGACTATAAAGTAGTCACAGGGCTGTTTGGTATCATGGTGTGTGACAGAAAGCTGAGGACAGAGTTGTTTCAGGAGCTTTGAAAGAAAATGACTGAGCAGTGGGTTGAAGGTAAAGTCTATAAGACCATCTCCAAGCAGCTTGATGTTCCTGTGACTCCAGCTGCTCAGATTATTATGAAGTTTAAGCTCCATAGGACTGGAGACAACCTCCCTGGATGTGGCTGCAAGAGGACAATATATGACACCACTACTGAAGAAACTGATAATACAAATGGTAACCAAAGAGCCCAGAGAAACTTCCAAAGAGATTAGAGGAGCACTCCAAGGTCAAGGTTCATCAGTGTCAGATCCCACCATCAGTCACTGTTTGAGACAAAGTGGATTTAATGAAAGACAACTGAGAACAAAGATCAACAAGACTGATGAACAACAACAGCCTTAAACAAAGCAGAGCAAAAGCCCCTTTTTATTACACCAAACAATCTAAGGTCAAAAAGGTTTTAATCACCTTACCTAACTGTCAACAATATACTAAAATATACATCAAATATACATGAAGAAAATTCAGGAAATGTGAATGTTTTAAAAAAACCAACACTCAAGAATTCAGCCTGATAAGTTTTGAATATTGCAAGAAAAAGTCTTCCCTCCAGCCGTCCCTCACTGGACACTGGTCCTGAAAAGTGTCCACCCAAATGTCCCGCATTTGACAAGCGCAAGCTTGGCTCACCTGCACTCCAACACTGAGTAGCAGAAATGCACCTAAGGTTCATTTGCCAGCCACACAAGGAGCAACAGAAGATGAAAACAATGCTCTGCTTTGTTTGTTGAAATGGGCATTTAAAAAAAATCCAGATGAAGAAGAACATATTCGAGTGTAAACTGTAACTAAAAGAATTTTCTCATCATTGCAGAATGTCAAGCTTAATGTATCATTCAAAAACAAAATGTGTGTTTGCAGCACTGATGCTGAAGCTACAGCTGTCCTGCTGGTAGGAAGATCTGTGGGTCTAACCAGCCCACACAGACCAAATGATGGGGTTCAGGGACAAAATGAGTAAGACTACGTCTGACAAAAATAACAAACTCTGGTGAAATGGATCGCAGTGAACTGTAGCTTTATGACAACATTATTTTTAACTTATTATGATTCATTATTATTATCATCATCATCAATACCTTGAATTTGCACTAATCTGTACTAAAAATGAATAAATAAGATGGAAAATAAACATTTTTGTTGTTTAAGTTCAGGTATTGTTATCCATGTTGGAAATAGAAAGTGAGCATCTGTTACAGATCATACTGGCCACTGCAAAGTGGGCCGAATAATATTGCACAGCCCACTTTGCAGTTTTTTATTTGTTAAAAAGGTTAAAATATCCATTCAATTTCGTTCCACCTCATGATTGTGTCCCACTTGTTGATGATTCTTCACAAAATAATAAAAATTTTACATCTTTATGTTTGAAGCCTGAAAAGTGGAAACAGGTTGAAAAGTTTAAGGGGGCCGAATACTTTCACAAGGCACTGTATTTATGTGTGTGTGTCCCTCACTGGACTGACACTCAGTCAACACTCAGTCAACACTCACTGTCCTGCACTTTGGGGTCTTGTATTTTAAAGTGACACAAAGTAGAATTTCCACTTCATTAGTCTGAAAAAAGCATTTGGTTTTTGATCTTGTATTCACCACCCTCGTCTTCTTCCTCTTGCTGTTTACAGTTTGTAAAAAGCTTTAGGTGTTTTGTTTTCTGTTTCTGGTGTGTTCTTCTGGCAGCGTTACATGCCTGGCATATTTACTACAGTATTTTGGGTCATTTTCTATTTTTCTGTATGGATGAAAAGATTTCTTTAAACAGTTTTGTGTTTATTTTTAGAAACAACAAATTGGTGCTGAAAAAGAAAAACCCAGAACATTGCTATGTGGTGTGGACAAGGCCTAAATCACTTCTCAAGACTTGTGTGAATACAGTGTTTATGATTTCAGTAGATGCCAGTAAACAAGCTTTAAAACCAAATCTGTGCCTTGGACAGTGTTTGAAAATCAGCAAAAGTTATTGGTTTCAAAGCCTCAACAAGAGAGGTTTCTGTCTCAAGAACATCCTACAGACACAAACAAGTTTGGTCTTTGAACATCAATGTGTTGTTAACTAAGATGTTACGAAGATCTTGATATTAATTCACAGAGCAATATTGACACTCGGACACAGTAACCTTTATCAAATGACAGCATTTAGAGACTGATCTAAAATAATGTGGTTTGGCTCAAACAAGAAAGATGTGGCTTTTAATTTACAACTTGACCTGACTCTGCACAAGTCACTGAGCTAAATTTTCTAGAAATCATTCTCACAATACCCTACAGAGGTCCCCAACCTCCGGGCCACGTGGGTCATTTGGTACCGGGCCGCATAGAAAGAATAATTAACTTACAGTATTTCCATTTTTTTATTTTTTATTTTCGGAGTCTGAACGACATTTATTTTGAAAAACTGACCGGATTCTCTCCACTACATCCATCTGTGACTCACTCTTGATGCTGTCAGAACGCTTATCTAGGTCATGTGATCCGTTACCGCTAAAAACAAACCCACAAGCAGCAAAATGAGTAAAAAACAAACGTCTCTGGAAGCCCGAGATGGACCATCTTGTTACTGAGAAACAGGCACAGGGCTCCACTGATTCAGTGTTATGGTGAGTTGGATTCTTTGTGCACTTTATATTTGTGGTGCATCTTATTTTAAAGGGCATTTTAAACACAGAGAACATCAGGGGGAGGAGAGGCTGTTATTCATGTTGATAACACAGGGTTTCCACCAGAAAAAAGGCTAAACCCGGTGGTAAGTGGCCGTTCGCTGGCCAACCATGATTTAGTAAAAAAAAAAAAAAGATTAAAGTTGACAGGAAAGTTGAAAATATAGCTATTTATCTGATATTGTAAGATATTTGTGTCAAATATTTACACAACTACAGTTTTAAAAAAATTCTTTTTTTAAACAAAAATACAATTAAAATAAATACTAATTGTTTGCACCTAATTTAAATACTAATTTAAGTTAAATTTACAAATAAATGAAATGAACATAAATGAAAAAGTGCAAACAAGGCACCAACACACGTCTCACTTCCAGGCCAATGAATAACAACAGAGAACTCTGATAAACAGACAGATGCTGTACTGTACTGTGCTTTTTGTGGCACAGGCTGCATGTTGGATCACTACATGGAACAACAAAACAAAACACATCTAATGCTGAATTTAATAACATCATTTTACTGGTAAACAAGGATAAAATTTTCACTAACCACAAAACATGCTTACCATATTCAGTCTTGTAAAGCCACCTGCTGAATTTCAGCTCAACTAACCATTTTTGGTTAAACGCGATAATGTTTATCACTGTGGCTCTGACAACATGCTAACTCCAGGTAGCTGAAGGAGGCTCGGCCTCAGGGGTCATTAGAGTCCTGCAGGGCTCCGTGAACAGTGCTCGGACCTGAGCGCGCGGTGGAGGCGTTTATACTTGGCGCTTACGTCGGAGCAGTATTCTCCAAAAAGACGGGGGGTAGCAGTACGCTACGTAACCAGTGGAAATACGATAAAAAAAACCCCAAAACAATAAATAGTTGTCACATCAACAATGTCTGCATGTATTCAGGAGGAACCGTTTGATTATCTTTGTGATCTCTCATAGAGGGATCATATAAATGCTGATACAGGCAAACCAGCTCCGCTAGAGCACCAAAATCGTCCATTTTTAATGGAGCGCGCCAAGTTACAAAAACTAGGAGGTGCACGACCACGCGATGGACACCATATGCGGGACCTTCGCGCGCGCGCGCGGGGGGGGATTGCATCACTGTTGGCGTGCGTACCCTCCCACGGTGAGGTAGATAAAGGTAGCGGTTTTGGGGGTGCGGGTGGAAAAAAACATGTTTAAAAAAATTATGTATTTATAATAAACAAGCGGAGCTTAGCCTGGTGGCAGGGTCAGCAGAGCCTGGTGGCCCGCCAGGCTTCTAATACACTGGGGGAAACCCTGAAAAAGCAATACCAGGACACAACTAACAAAGCTGCGAGTACACGTTGGATTTACGTTTATTGTGTTTTAAAAAATACCCGTGTTTTCATGCCAGTTGTATCATTTTATTTTGTTGAATTTATCCGCCACAACTTTAAAGGCCGGTCCGTAAAAATATTGTCTGATAATGAACCAGTCAGTCGAGCTAAAAAGGTTGGGGACCACTGCCCTAGAGGCAAATTTCTGTTCAACATGATGATCTCTGTCTGAACTCTGTACTATTCCAACAAATCTGAAGCCCAAATCAGATATTATTAATAACAGCCAAACATGTAGAGAGCACCTACCAATACTTTAATAGAAGCCACAGATTTCAGTTTCTGCAGGAGTTGCTGGCTCTGCAAGAAAAAAAAAAAAGGTTAAATGTGCAGGGTATGATTACATAGTTCATCCCTAATTATCAAATCTAATTTTTGAAACCAATTAGGAATTCAAGGCCTAGCATTCCAAAGACCCCTTATGATGAGCAACAGAATTGGACACAGTGTTCCCTCGCCCGGACGCGGGTCACCGGGGTCCCACTCTGGAGCCAGGCCTGGAGGTGGCGCATGTTGGCGAGCGCCTGGTGGCCGGGCTTTTACCCATGGAGCCCGAAGAGGTCACATGGGTCCCCCTTCCCATGGGCCCACCACCTATGGGAGGAGCCAAAGGGGTCAGGTGCAATGTGGGATGGGTGGTGGCCGAAGGCGGGGACCTTGGCGGTCTGATCCTCGGCTACAGAAGCTGGCTCTCGGGACGTGGAATGTCACCTCTCTGGTGGGGAAGGAGCCTGAGCTGGTGTGTGAGGTTGAGAGGTTCCGGCTAGAATTAGTCGGGCTCACCTCAACACACGGCTCTGGCTCTGGAACCAGTCTCCTTGAGAGGGGTTGGACACTTTCACTCTGGAGTTGTCCCCGGTGAGAGGTGCCGAGCAGGAGTGGGCATACTTGTTGCCCCCCATCTTGGTGACTGTATGTTGGGGTTTACCCCGGTGAACGAGAGGGTAGCCTCCTTCCGTCTACATGTGGGGGGACGGGTCCTGACTGTTGTTTGCGTTTATGCACCGAACAGCAGTTCATATTACCCACCCTTTTTGGAGTCCTTGGAAGGGTTACTGGAGGGTGCCCCTCCTGGAGACTCCCTTGTTCTGCTGGTGGACTTCAACGCTCACGTGGGCAATGACAGTGAGACCTGGAGGGGTGTGGTTGGGAGGAACGGCCCCCCTGATCTAAACCCGAGCGGTGTTCTGTTGTTGGACTTCTGTGCTCGTCATGGATTGTCCATAACGAACACCATGTTCAAACATAAGGGTGTCCATATGTGCTCTTGGCACCAGGACACCCTAGGTCGCAGTTCAATGATCGACTTTGTTGTTGTTTCATTTGATCTGCGGCCGCATGTCTTGGACACTCGGGTGAAGAGAGGGGCGGAGCTGTGCAGCACCAACACTGTTTATAGTGGGGGTGGTGTGCTGCTGACCTCAACTCGGGACGTTGTGGCTCGGTGGGCGGAATACTTCGAACACCTCCTCACCTCCACCGGCACGTCTTCAATTGAGGAGGCGGAGTCTGGGGACTTTGGGTCAGGCTCTCCAATCTCCGGTGCTGAGGTCACCGAGGTGGTTTAAAAGCTCCTCGGTGGCAGGGCTCCGGGGTTGGATGAGATTCGTCCGGAGTTCCTTAAGGCCCTGGATGTTGTAGGGTTGTGTTGGTTAACGCGGCTCTGCAATATTGCGTGGATATCGAGGACAGTTCCTCTGGATTGGCAGACCGGGGTTGTGGTCCTCTTATTCAAAAAGGGGGACTGGAGGGTGTGTTCCAACTACAGAGGGATCACACTCTTAAGCCTCCCTGGTAAGGTCTATTCGGAGGTTCTGGAGAGGAGGGTTCGTCAGTTAGTTGAACCTCGGATTCAGGAAGAGCAGTGTGGTTTTCGTCCTGGCCGTGGAACACTGGACCAGCTCTACACCCTTAGCAGGGTCCTTGAGGGTGCATGGGAGTTCGCCCAACCAGTCTACATGTGTTTTGTGGACTTGGAGAAGGCGTTCGACCGTGTCCCTCGGGGAATCCTGTGGGGGGGAATTCGGAAGTATGGGGTACCGTGCCCTTTGATACGGGCTGTTAGGTCCCTATATGACCGGTGTCAGAGCTTGGTCCGCATTGCCGGCAGTAAGTCGGACTCGTTTCCAGTGAGAGTTGGACTCCGCCAAGGTTGCCCTTTGTCACCGATTCTGTTCATAACGTTTATGGACAGAATTTCTAGGCGCAGCCAAGGTGTCGAGGGGATTCGTTTTGGTGGCCTTAGGATTGTGTCTCTGCTTTTTGCAGATGATGTGGTCCTACTGGCTTCATCAGACCGTGATCTACAGCTTTCACTGGAGCGGTTCGCAGCCGAGTGTGAAACGGCCGGGATGAGGATCAGTGCCTCCAAATCCGAGGCCATGGTCTTGAGCCGGAAAAGGGTAGAGTG
>NC_051441.1:22532971-22554809 GCF_001649575.2 Kryptolebias marmoratus
TCTCCACAGGGTGTCTGGGCTCTCCCTTAGAGATCGGGTGAGAAGCTCGGTCATCCGGGAGGGACTCAGAGTAGAGCCGCTGCTCCTCCACGTCGAGAGGAGCCAGCTGAGGTGGCTCGGGCATCTGGTGAGGATGCCTCCTGGACGCCTCCCTGGTGAGGTATTCCGGGCACGTTCCGGAGGGAGGGAGGGAGGGAGGGAGGGAGGGACTGGCATTCCTTGAAGGAAGTCATATCACCTGATGTCCTTCATGCAAGAGTTTTAGACTTTTAGACCAAGATCATCTTATGTTAAAAAATTGAGTTGTATTTGTTTTGGTCAAACCTTGAATATCACGCTATGTGAGGAACAACTCTTTCACTGTTGCAGTATGTTATGCTCACATTTTGTGTTGTGAATGACTATGATACTACCTCATCAAATTGTATCTCAATATCTATAAAATTGATAAAGTTACAGCAATTGGTGTTTTGGCTAATGTCAGTTAGCTGTGTCAGCCATCTTGAATTAGGCTGACTCCAAAATTTAAATCAGGTATAGATGTACATCCAGTTATTACTTTCTGAAAGTTTCATTAAAATCCCTCTAGTGGTTCATGAGATACTTTTGTACCCCCTCCCCCCCACACACACATCCAGACACGTGCAAAAACATTATTGCCCATTATTCATTATTTATGATAACAGGAAAAGGTCTGTTAAAATGATTGATATTTATCTAAAATGACCGTTTGAGGTTGATGGTAAAGTCTAGCTCACCAGAGATGTGGCCAGACTGATCTTCTGAACAATACCGTTGTGACCGAGATACTGCAGGGAGAGCCAAAGAGGCAGCGCTCGCAACTTCTCCACTGGCTGGCTGGAAGTCAAACCTGCTGCCAGAGACTGAGAGGCAAAACAGACACACAAAGAACAGTGAGGTGGTTAGTCCCAAGACCGTTCACAGGGTTAAAGACATGCCAAAACATGCTAGCTTCCATTTTTATTAACAGGATGTGAGCCTACCAGTGCTGGGTCTTCATGTCTGTAAAGAGTGACAGCAGCAACAGCGGGCAAACCGAGCCACTGACCAGGTGTCAGCGTCATACTGTCACATCTGGTGGCTGCCTGTGGGAAAACAGCAACATGCACACATCCACACAAATTACAAATGGAACAGATGCAAACAAGATGACATTAAATGGCTGCCTGACTTCTGTTCCCAAAGTTAAGTTGGCGAATAACTCAGACTGCAATGGCTGAGTTAAAGAACCCCACAGGGGACAGTGGTTAAAAACTATTTAAAATATGTTTCTTGTGCAAATGGGAAACTATTTGGTGTAACAACAAAATGTCTAATGCAATGTGGAAAAAAAAGAAAAATTCTAAATTTCTTATGTGCACAAAAAAAAATCCCATCAAGCGTAACAAAAAAAAAAAATCCAAAAGGTTCTGTTCCACATGAGAAACAATTCTGGTGCTCTCCTAATAATATCTCCTGCGCACCAGTAAGCTGTTTGAAATGCACAAAATCATTGTTACCCACAAGATAATATTCAGTGCATTTCAGCTTCTGTGTTTTTTTTTGGTACTGAAAGTGCAATAAGAGGTTTAATTGAGCTATATTTTGATCTTGGACTTGCCTTTAAAGACACTGTAGCTTTGTTAGACACACACTGTTGATCCTATAAAACCTTGTTATCCCTATTGAGTTTTTGGATGAATTTCCTGTTTTAAGGAAGTTGGACACAGATTTTCCTAAAGCCATTCTCTATAGAATTATGATAATACTGAGTGCCCATTATTGACAAGTACTCTGTACTGAGTAGTTGTCAAAAACAGAAACTGCAGTCTGTTTTCTTTATCTCAGGTTTCCCTATGTCTCATCCAGGTACGTACACATGACTGTAGATGTGTTCAAGACTTCTTTAGAAAACTGTTATCTTTACCCAGCTATAGATTTGCCCTGCCAACTACACAGAGTTTTATTAAACTGAGACTGAGAAAAAAAAAAAGAGTTAAAAAATAAATAAACAAGAATAATCCCAGTTCACCCATGCTGCAACTATAATTTTGAAACTTAATTTGCAATTTAAGATCCTTTTTTATCATGACCTCCAAACACTTTCCTATTCATGTAATTATTACATGTTTCACTGTCTTGTGTGTTTTTATAATCAGTTTAATCATTTATACAGGTAGATAATCATTTCTAAACATGAGATTACCGTAACAGCAGAGGTGACCTGACCCAGAGCAAGGGTTGCAAGGTTGACCCTGAAGAAAAACACAAATCATAATAAATAACAACCACGTTATAGTAGACGTGATAAAAGTTAACTGCATTTTTTCCTTGCCAAGATGTAGATTGTTGCTAATCATGTGACCTTTGGAGAAAACCAGTATCAGATATTCGGTATGATGCTGTGACCATTACAGCACATACAAACACAAACAGATTTATTTCACTTAAGGAAAATGTTATTTTAAAACTACAATTTCTTTTTATACACACACACACACACACACACACACACACACTTACCCCTCCACATGAAGCCACAAGTTGTACTGATCACACAACTCTTTCAGACGACTCAACTTATCAGTGTGGCCTGCCCCAGGGGTACCTGAGAAGAAAAAACAAACAGTAAAAAAGAAAGATTCATTTGACAAATACATTTATACTGCAAAAAGAAAGCATATTATTGGTCAGTGATCTAATGTTAAATTATTTTAAGCCCTGTAGTTATTAATGCATGCACAATGCAAAATGTTGCCTCTGATTTCTGACTGTCCTAACCTGCGTTAGCCATCACTAGCAAAGGGAGCTTCCCAGCTTCAATGTCTTCTTTGATCAATTTCTCCAACAGTGCAACATCCTGGTAAAAACAAACAAAACAAGTTACAAATATCAGGCAAATTAAATGAAAAAATATTGTATGTGTTTTTCTTCTGGATTAACCTACCATTTGGTGTTGAGATCCAAAGATAGTGTTGCATGGTGCTGTGCACAAACTGGAGAGAGGCAAGCCAAGCTAAGAACACAGAAGACTAACATAAAAAACACTTCTTGATTTGTTAGCAACAAATAGTCCTTGTATTCATTCCTGAATATGAAAATCAGAAATAAAGCATCATTGTGTAGAAGCTAGTGGTGGACAATCTAGCTAGCAATTTATGATTCGCACTTTGAATCACAGTGGTCCCCACTGGTTACTTTATCTGAGTTAACAAGATGCCAATCATGGTCAAAAGCAAGTTCTAAGCCAAGGAGCCCAAAACGGTGGGCCAGATTTACATCCAGATCCAAATAAAATCCTATCAAAACAGTAAACATTACTGGAAATGAAAGGATTGATGGCTTGATTGACTTGCCACGTCCTGGTTGATGGAGAATCTACACTGGCACACATAAACAGGAGTGAGCAGCTACATGAGATTAACTCACACACACAAAACTGAAAGAACCATTCATTAACTTATGATTGCTTATCTCTGGGAACTACAGATTGATGGAACTAAACAGTATATTAACCATATGCCAACTGTCATAGACCAGAACGCTCACACAACATACAGTATATTTTGGTTTAGAACTTTCCACTAGTCCAAACAGAAATGTTCTGTAGACATAACCCAGCATACAGGCTCCACATATCTTCATAGCCCTGGATGTGGCAGACCAACAACCACAGTTTGGTCTGCCATATGCGTCTTTTGGGAAAAACTGCTCTATCTTATCATACATAAGGCAATGAAAGCAGCAGAAAATTCAAACTGGAATGGCTCTTTCCATGACATTTAATCATTAAAGTTGTGATACTGAAAACCTTTGATGAGCACTATCATTGTTTAATTAAATATATCTGAGCAGAAGATTACACAGCAAATTAAGAACATGAAGATATAAATGTTTCACATTATCCACACTATAAACATACCTCAGGGAGTTCAGTTGCATTGGCTTATACAGCAGCCACAATTCTTTGAAAAGGATTGATTATTAAACCACAACATCTGAGGGTTACTGCTTACACTAAAAATAAGAACCACTTCTGATTTACAGTAAGTAATATCTGAGTTGGTGTGTTTCATGCTGCCTACCTGGCTGCACAGGTGCTGTCCCAAACCAGGCCTGCAGGAGGCGCTCTGGTAGATAACTGGCTGTTTGGAGCTCAAGACAGAATAACCCTCAGTGGTATATTCTTCATAACGGGCATTGATGACCAGCCGACACACCTTTACCAATCCATCCCTGTCATCCTTGTGGAAGCAGGCAGAGCCGTTCTCATACCTGCAGAACAGACAGCTCTTTTTCTTAGAACTCCATTCCACTGTTCCATGTTTCCTCCATTTGTGGATAATGGCTTAATGCAAGTGATTTCTTGATTCTACAGGTTTGGGAGTAATCAAGCCTGGGAGTGGTAAGTGAAACTGAACTCAACTTGACAAATAATTTGTTAATTTGAGATTTAACAAGGAGGGCAATCACTTTTATTTATTTATTTATTTTATTTTATTTACAAAGGGCCATGTTGGTTTGAAGAGCTTTTTTTTCTTAATAAATGAAATCATTATTTAAAACTGCATTTCGTATTTACTTAGGTCATCTTTGATATTAACATTTGTTTGCTGATCTGAAATATGTAAGTATGACAAAAAAGCAAAAACAGAAGACTGTGATTACTGTCTCTTATTAACTTGATTACTTTATCACAGCACTGTGGTTGTAAGAGACTTTAATAAAGATTTTGGTGAGCTTGTAAATCTCCATGCCTGTTCCAGTGAACTCTGTGCTCTTGCTGTATGTAAATGTAACCACTGCTCTATAGGTTTGTACCTGAAGATCCTGCAGAGCCACAGCGTGGAGTCAGACTGAATCCGAGTGGTCAGCTTCCGGAGCCGCTCTCTGTCCAACACTGAGATGTATGCTGCCAGGCTGTGACCCAGCAATGCCATGTGACCCTGTTCTCCAACATTCTGCATCCTACTGGAGACACCAAACAATGACATATAGTTAGCACTTTGAGCAGCCTCAGTTTGGTCTGACAGATAACAGCCAGCACGAACACGGCCAAAACCAAAGTGGATCACTGCAGTCTAAAAACGGCTCCAGTCTTCAAAATTTCATAGCGGTTCATATGATCACCATTTCAAAATGGAAAGGTTTAAGTAAAAAAAAAAAAAAAAATCACATTATCCACTACAAAATTTGAGAGAATTTGAGTTCTTTTAGGATGGCAAAACGCCCTTTGGAAGTGGGTTTGCCCAGACAGTATTTCCAGCAAACAAACTTCCACAGTGGAGTTTAGTGTTTTAGGACAACTTACAATCTTCAAAATTTCAGGGAATTATTTCAGACCTTCATGTCTAAAGACTCAGCTTCGGTAAACTAGGGTCAGAGCATCAAGGCTCCCACCTTCAACTACCGTTCATAGCTCTTTACACCTGACCCTTATGGCCCCTCCTGCAGGTGGTAGCCCATGTAGCTCATTTGGACCGAGCCCGACCAGGCCCCATGGGTAGAGGCCTGGTCAGCAGGAGCTCACTGACAAGCCTGGCTCCCCTGGTAACCCACTTCTGGGCAACAGACATCGAGCTCCTTGCCGTCTTCTGTCCATACAAGTGTTTTAAATCACTGTTTGTCTGGCCTGTCACCTAGAAGCAATCTGCTTTGGGAGACCCTACCAGCATAGCTTCCAGGATCGTTCAGGCACACAAAGCCCTCCACCAAAATAGGGTAGCGATTCACAGAGAAATTGCTATCAGTTTCATGATTTTTTTTCAGTGAAAATATTATAAAATTCCTGTGCAAAGGTCTATAAAAGTGTTCTCGTGAACTGCTATAATATTTAGGAGAATGCAGTGGTTTGAAGGCAATAGCAATACACTTTGGTCTTTGTTCAGATTAACTATTCATCAGTCCAGCAAGAACATTACTCTGATATTGTTCCACTATTTCTAGATGCAATTTTTGGCAGAGTGGTGAACCTCTGCCAGTCTTTACTTCTGAGAGATTTGGCATCTCAAAAATGCTCCTTTTATACCCAGTCCTTTTACTGACCTGTTGTCAACAAATGTAATTAGCTGCAAAATCCTTCTCCAGCTGTTTCTTATTAACCTCACTCAATTTACAGCATTTTCTTGCTCTTCTTGTCTTTTTGAGATGTGTTGGTGACATAAATTTAAAAATTAATTTATTTTTAAAAAAGTAACACAATTTCTTAAATATTTGATAGATTTACTTTGTTCCATTGTGAATAAAATATGGATTGTGAATGAAATAACAGTTTATGAGATTTGCAAATCAGTGCATTCTGTTTTTATTTACATTTTACACAACATCCCAACTTTTTTAAAGTTGGGGTTATACTTTAAATGAAATCGACTTACTGTTGGGTGGGCTTGTCCTTCTCCTCTTCCTCTTCCTCATGAATGAGACTGTGAACTAGATGCAGAATCATGGTAACATCCTGACCACTGCACAGAACACACCAAGAATGGTGATTAGATCTTTGATAGTATGGTTCTTTCTGTCTCAGCTACTGGCCAATGATGTACTCAGCACTTTCCATTCTTACTTGCCAAAGCCAGTATCTCTCTGGGCTGTGACTCTTGGAGACTAGTAGATAGTAGAACCATTTTCAGAGTTTCTTTCTGTGCATGAGTTGCAGAGACTCAGTCTTGTTGCTTGAATTTTAAACGTGTTCAAAGAATTTGAGCAACAATTTTTCTTCTCAAAATAGTCTGAACTGTTACAGGCAACTCCAACTCTTCAAGTTCATCACTGGTGTCTCCAACCTATCTCAAAAGCACTAGAGCTCTATTTTGACACTTGAATAGGAGCTCTGATGTATATTGTAGATTTTTTTTTTTTGCTGCATTTTTTTTTGCATTGTTGAGAGTTCAATAAAACGATAAAAACCTTTTTGGCCATAGATTGTTTGCTGTAATACTAAGACATTTTTGCTCTGCTTTATTAAAGAATGTTATAATTCAGTCTGTCTGGTCTTTGAAGTTATATGGGATACAAAGGTTTGCTGTGGTTGAGAAACTAGCATCTGCAGCACAAACTCAAGTATGTAATCTGTCATTACTGTTACTGTCAATACAGTGCAACTGGAAAGTATTCACAGCGCTATATTTTTTCACATTTTGTTCTGTTACAGTCTTATTCCAAATTGTATTAAATTAATCTCTTTCCTTAAAATTCTACAGCATACCCCATTATAACAATGTGAAAAAATATTTTTTGATTTGTTCGCAAATTTATTAAAAGTCAAAAACTAAGAAATCACATTTGCGTAAGTAATTACAGCCTTTGCCATGAAGCTCAAAATTGAGCTCAAGGGCGTACTGTTTCTACTGATCATCCTTGATATGTTTTTACAACTTAAATGGAGTCCACTTGTGGTTAATTTAGTTGACTGGACTTGATTTGGAAGGGACACACCTGTCTATATAAGGTCCAACAGTTAACAGTGCATGTCAGAGTGCAAACACCAAGCATGAAGTCAAAGGAATTGTCTGTAGACCACTTAGACAGGATTGTCTTGAGGCACAAATCTGGGGAAGGATATAGAACATTTTCTGCTGCTTTGAAGGTCCCAGTGAGCACAGTGGCCTCCATCTTTTGTAAATTGATGAAGTTTGGAACCACAAGGACTCTTCCTAGAGCTGCTCAGCCATCTAAACCGAGCAATTGGGGGAGAAGGGCCTTAGTCAGGGAGGTGACCAAGAAGCCGATGGTCACTCTGTCAGAGCTCCAGCGTTTCTCTGTGGAGAGAGGAGAACCTTCCAGGCATCTCTGCAGCAATCCACCAATCAGGCGTGTATAGTAGAGTGTCCTGACAAAAGCCACTCCTCAATAAAAAGGCACATGTCAGCCCGTCTGGAGCTTGCCAAAAGGCACCTGAAGGACTCTCAGACCATGTGAAACAATATTCTCTGGTCTGATCAGTCAAAGACTGAGCTCTTTGGTGTGAATGCAAGGCGTCATGTTTGGAAGAAACCAGGCACTGCTCATCAACAGGCCAATACCATCCCCACAGTGAAGCATGGTGGTGGAAGCATCATGAGGATGTGTTTCAGCCACAGGAACTGGAAGACTAGTCAGGATAGAGGGAAAGATGAATGCAGCAATGTACAAAGACATCCTGGATGAAAACCAGCTCCAGAGGGCTCTTGACCTCAGACTGGGGTGACAGTTAATTTTTCAGCGGCTTCAGGACCACTCTGTGAATGTCCAGGAGTGGTCACGCCAGAGTCCAGACTTGAATTCGATTGAAAATCTCTGGAGAGATCTGAAAATGGCTGTGCTCAGACATCTCCCATTCAACCTGATGGAGCTTGAGAAGTACTGCAAAGAAGAATGGTAAAAACTGCCTAAAGACAGGTGTGCTAAGTTTGTGACATTATGTTCAAAAAGACTTGAGGCTGTGATTGCTGTCAAAGGTGGATCAACAAAGTGTTAAGCAAAGGATGTGAATACTTACGTAAATGTGATATCTTAGTTTTCTATTTTTAAGAAATTTGCAAAAATCACAAACATTTTTTTCCACATTTTCATAATGGGGTATTGTGCGTAGAATTTTGAGGAAAGATTAATGTAATACAATGTGGACTAAGTCTGTAACATAACAAAATGTGAAAAAGTGAAGTGCTGTGAATACTTATGGATGCACTGTAAATCTGTCATGCCTGGGGTCGGAGATTAGATTAAAGATTGGGTCCAGACATCATTATTGTGTGTGGACAACCTAAACACAATCTTTTAAAAACTCTCTGGAACCCAGTTTTAGATTGTTGTTTCCATTTCAACCCAAGGCTGAAACAATAAAAAAAAACCTTACATATTCATAAAAAAACATTTCTGTGTGGGTGGAGCATATCCCTCAACATGGACCATCACCATGCAGATGTATATGTGTGTGCACACGTGCATGTGTGTGTGTCTGTCTTACTCTCCCTGCAGGGGTCCAGGGATGCTCATTCGACTGAAACGTTGCCTCTCTGTTCCTACATCCAGCTCCCTAAATAAAAAAAGTTCACAGTTCTACTAATCCTGCATATGTAATCTACATTGTTTTCATTCGTGTAAAAATGACTATTTCAGAAAGAACAAAAGCTTGATGATCAGAGTATCGGAATCAAAGTCAGGTCTTACCTCTGGCCGTCTTCCAGGATCTTCATGGCATCATTCAGATTTTTCCCCACCTGAGCCAATGTAGAGTCCACCATTATCCAGGATGTGTGTGTTTTCTGAAGGAGTGAAACACATTAAACTAGTTGATATTAAACTAACTGAAAACATTCAAATGTAACCAAGTCACCTTTTTGCATAAATTGCCTTTGACCAGACCGTAACTGTGCAGTATACTAAAGATTATCTCAAGTCTAAACTATTTTTGTTCTGCTTTATCTAGTTGATTTGGAGTCAGTGGTGCAATGTTAAATCAGTAGTTTTCTGATATTGATTTGGCCAACAGAAAAATGAAGCTTTCAGACTTTTGTTTTGTCATGTGGTGGTGTGGCCATATTACAAAGAAATGGTCCAGATCATAAAAAATACATCAAATTCACCATACACTAGACCTCATTCTAACACGTAATACCAGTCTAAGATAATTTTTATTATTTATTTTAATAACCTTTACCCAAAAGTAACAATCATAAATACATCCATCTATTTTCTTTTCCTGCTTTTCCATTCAGGGTCACAGAGGAGCTGATGCCCATCTCTAGCAATTATTGTGTGAGAGGAGAGGTACACCCGCAAGTCCATCACAGGACAGACATCATCCATGCTCTCAGTCACACCCAAAAATCCTCTGATCCTTACGCAATTTTAAAATGTTGTTTTTATTTGACAAAAAAACTAAGCCAAAATGCAGAGGCAAAGTGCAAAAAACAAAAAGTTAACTCCAGGATTTCACAACTTGTAGAACACATACAGCAAGAAAAACCTGAAATAATTATTTTCTGTTTGACCTCATTAGTCATATTCCTGTGGAGAAATTCTGCCATATGTTTTTCGTTTTGTTTAAATGATACTTCTCCATGAATCGCTACCTTATTGTGGTGGAGGAGTCTATGTGCCTGAATGATCCTAGGAGCTATGCCCCTAGAAAGGTGTCCCAAGGCAGATTGGTCCTAGGTGACAGGCCAGACAAGGAGCAATTCAAAACGCTTGTATGGACAGATGTAGGTTACCGGGGCCCCACACTGGAGCTAGGCCAGGATGAGGGGCTCGTCGGTGAGGACCTGGTAATCGGGCCTCTACCCATGGGGCGCAGTTGGGCTGCACCCCATGGGTAGACTAAAACAAAAACAAAACTTGCAATGGTCCATTCATCCATTTGAATATTATTTAGTCTGTGTCCTCAGCCTCTTCACTTACAGGTTTCCTCAAAACCTGTGGGCTGAACAGAATTAGATCAAACCAGAATAAATAAAGGGGTGTGGCCTAACACCTGTCAATGAAATCTTATGCTGCTGTGTTTGGGCTGTAAAAAATAAGCCCATTTAGCAGGATTCTGTGTTTTTGTGACCATCACGAGGAGCTGATGAGTGCTGCTGGGGAAAGGGATGTCTGGGTTTCTCTCCTGGACCTGTTGTCTCTGTGACATGACCAGAGAGAAGCAATGGATGGATGGATGGATATCACTTTCACACACAAATGTAAATTTAAAAAGTTCAACAACTGAGAGGTAGTTTCAATAAGACTCAAAATATGTAGCTTTACCCACCCTCTGAATATAACAAACAGTGTCTTGTTAAAATTATTCACTTAGTCAACCATTAACCATAAGAGTGACACAATCAGGATATCATTTTTTTTCTTAACATCCTTTTGCCCACGTAAAGGTCAGCGACCGACCAGTTGAGAATCACTGACAATTAAAAAAAAATAAAATAAAAACAACTCACTTCCTTAAAGGAGCAATAAAGTCTAAATATCATCTGCATGAATGTGGTAAGGGATATTGTTGAATTTATAACTGGCATTAATCACCAATAATTCAAACCTCTGGAAGAAAGGAGGACAGATGCTCCTTCCTGACAGAACCAAACAGTCAGACAGACCATGACAGCCAGCAGCCAGCAGCTCCTAGCTAACAGCTCCACTCACCTTTAACTCGAACAGCTGACAGATCCAGGTTCTGTGGTTCTGTGGGTCGCTGAGGTACCGCCACCCGTGCTGTCCGTTCAGATTATTTGGTAAAAACCCGGCCGCTGAGGTTAACTTTGAGTCTGAATTGAATACGTGTTTATTTACGGCTCCAAATTATTTCTGCAAACCTGTGACTGAACCGACCGGTTTACTTCCTGGAGCTGCTGCCGAGCGACGTTCGTTCCACGCTGGCAGTACTGACGTCATCACGCCGGACTGGCCGGTCGGGTAGCAGCTGATGGTTTTATTTACGTAGCTGAGCCCGAAACACGGAACTACGGAACTGATAAGAACAGGGCTGAAGGAATAAAAAATAAACAAACAACCCAGCCTATATAAAAATGAACTGCTCATAAAAACATTGAAAATCACTGGTGTAAATTCCTTTCAGAAAAAAATATTTACCATGTTTTTCACGTGATCACGTGGGATCACCTGGGAACCCCTCGCCAAAATGACTTGACTCAAACTGAAGGTTAAAAAGAACGTGTGTTAAATGTTGTACCAAAAATGACAGCGATGAAACCTAATATTTTTGGTAATATCTGAAACTGATTGATTAATTAGTTGTTAAACGAACGATTAGGGATCTCAGCTGCATAAAAGCATTTTTTATAAACATATCTCACATTTACTGTCCCTGTTTCTCACAAACAAAAACAAAATCAAACAAAATGAATTTATGATACCTTCTGTTTTTATATATTATTGTATCACTTTTTACAGCTGCAGTTTTGGGAAGTTTCAGTCATAATTTACATTGTTATCATGCATTGATTTTATGAGGATTTCTGATTATTAATTTTTGTTGACATCCAGTGGATGAACAGAAGAACAGAACAGTGGAACAGAAGAATCACATTCAACAGCAAAAAGAAAAGAACAATGAAATAAAACTTTAGTTTAAACCCTTCAAGTATCTTGTTCGCCCATTCAAATCTGTGCATTTCCATGCCTAATTAATCAGCTGCTTCAATCCATAATACAGAAGTTTAGATCACCAAACACCAAGACACTTCAGATTCTAGTAGAAAATTATTTCAGGCCTTTAACTTCAACCAGGTAATGGTTGTTTGCATCTGTTTGTTGGTCTAAAATATTTTACACTGAACAGTTAATATGCTTCACTGCATTATGGAGTCACATGAAGCAAATACATTGTTTTTTTGTGTGTTTAGAGTTTTATAAACCACTTTAAGAAACACACAGGTCTAATTTCTGATCTAATTTCATTCAAATATGTTTTCATTGGAAATATGACACTAAGTGCTGGATCCAATAAGTTTATATTTATGACTTAGGGTACTTATAAAAAAGTGAAACGTCATTTTAAAAGAATTGGTGTTCACGTTGTTTTTTATGGTGAGAATCATTCTTCCATCATAACAATAAGAAAGTTAATTTTTTTTATTTGATTTTCTTTTGTTTTGCCTTATATTGAAATATCAGGAGGAGGAGCCTCATCCATCTGTATTTATCTGATCAGAAACCAGATGTTCCACAAGTTTCCACAATGACTGTAACTGAGTGTGTTCTCAGCTTCTGTTGAATAAAACTCTGTTCTCTTCTGTTTGCTTCTTCTCTGATCTCTCTGGTTTTCTCTCAGGTGTTTGCAGTCAGACTCTGACAGAATCTGAACCAGCGGTGAAACGGCTGACCAGTACATATGCAGGAATATCGGACGGAGACGCTCATATTTCTTCTTCATTCTGGAAGGAGAAGCTTCTCGCATGACAGCCGGAAATCACCTGACACTTCACCTTTAGATCTTATTAATTCGGGACATTTTAAAGTGTTTTCTTGCAGATTAAACTTTGTGATTAAACAGAACTTAAAACACGAAGATTAAACACGAATTGCAATTGTCTAAAACAGCAGAATTCAACATAAAAAGCCACAATAAGCTGGTAATAAACCTTAAAAACCAATATTTAATGATAAAATAAAGAGCAAATTCAGTAAAAATGCTAAACAAACTGATGTCTTTGTTCTGATAGTTAGTAATTCTGTTTTGTTTTATTCTCTCTCTGATGGAGGAGCCTGTGTGTAGATATAGAGATATGAAATTATACACACATACAGTGCACAGACATACTAATACAAAAACCTGTGAGTCAATAAATATTAAGCTGAGGAAAAAGACAGGATACAACATTTATCATTACAACATAAGGCAAGTTCTCTGTGTAACTATTTCAGTAAACTGACTGATATTTAAAGGTTCGATAATCTGATGTTTAAAGTTACAGAGTACAGATATTAATTCCAGCCCAATTTATTTTGAAGATATAATTGAGAATAAAGACAAAACTTCCTTTGAAACTATCACATAAAATGAGAGTTTTGTATTTTACAATCTGAAAGTCGTATAATCTCCAGGAGCTTCATGTTTTGGTTGGACCAGTCAGTGAAGATGTAACTCTGTGATGCTTTAGACTCCTGGGGGGACTGAACGACAGTCACTGTTCATCCAGGTAAGATCAATGTTAGTAATATTTACACTGCTTTCAAAATGAGATGTAAACTTTTAACATTTCAACAGAGGTGGTCTGTCTTTGTTGAAAGCCCACTCACCACGACAAGGTGCAGACCACGAGTGGGAACACGAGACAAGACATACGTGACAAACAGGACAAACACTGACGAGACAAACATATATGGTGTGTATATGATATATGTATACATAGAATTAAAACTCGTTCCACGTGAGCAGTTCAAGCTCTGGTCCTCTACCAGAGTCCTGGGAATATGAGGGTTCTGCTCAGTATCTAAGCTGTTCCTGGGACTTCACTCTTCTGGACAGAGATCTCTCAGGATGTTCCTCAGATCTGCTGGAGCCACTTTCCCAATTCAGTTTTCTCAGGCCTGCATGCTCTGATGGTCACTGGCTCCACTGAGGCCTCGACTCTCTCCAACCTTCTAGTTCCTCTTCCAACTCTTGGTGTTTCTCCAGCTTCTCAGGTTCCTTCCTCCTGATGCTACAGTCACTTGGGGTCACAACATCGATCACCGCTGCCTTCTTCTGTAGTTAGTCGACCACCACAGTGTCCGGTTGGTAAGCCTTTAGCTGTTTGTCAGTCTAGATCTGGACCTCAATGGTTCCTCGGCTCAGATGTTCCTTGAAATTTACTTTACTTTTTATCTGCTTGCATCTCACATCCTTCAAACAAAAGATGGACCGTCACTTGGGGAGTCGCGGACGGCGACGCCTCTCACCCAGTCTCCGAGGGGGTCGCAGCTTCACCGGCGGATCAGCACGATGCCGCCTCAGCTTCCCCTCCTGGGTTTCGCCGAGGTTCCTGGACGACGCCTTGCTTCAGTCCGCTCTGCCGAGGGTCCGGGACGATGCCTCGCTCTGCTCAGCCACGCCTGCTTGGTTCGCGCTTCGCTCATGACTGTAGCATCAGGAGGAAGGAACCTGAGAAGCTGGAGAAACACCAAGAGCTGGAAGAGGAACTAGAAGGTTGGAGAGAGTCGAGGCCTCAGTGGAGCCAGTGATCATCAGAGCATGCAGGCCTGAGACCCCAAAATTCAGAGAGTGGTTCCAGAAGATCCAAGAAACAACCTGAGAAACCTCTGTCCAGATGTGTGAGGTCCCAGGAACAGCTAAGATGCTGTACAGAACCCCTCAAGCTCCCAGGACTCTGGTAGAGGACCTGAGCTTAAAGTTTAAGTGCAACTGCTCACGAGGAAACAGCATACTCAGAGTTTTTATATACATATATATATATATATATACACACACCAACACAGAGTCACATACAAACATAAAACACAGAACATAAAACACACAAACCGCTCCTCTAATGGTGAGGAGCTCTGTTTCTCTGTAACGGTCCACCAGTGAAAGACAGAGACATGAGATCCAGCCAGGAAACAGGGCCGACCTGATCAACCCCAGACAGGTGAGACACGTTACAAACAGGAGAGTTCACCGGAGATTCTTGAAGTGTGTGTCTGCTGCAAACACGTCACCTGCTGGTAGCTCGGGCCCGCAATGACCTGCCCTGTTGGCGGCAGGTTAGTCACAGATGTATGAGGGGGCGGAGCCTGAAGTACACCTGCCTGAGGGACGGGCTGCTGCGCCTCATGCTGCTCCACACGCTTCCTCTTCTGAGGGTTTTCAGGCTGAGGCACACATGCTGCAACACAGAAACACCATCAGCTCTCTGAGAGGAAAGACTGAAACACACAGTCTGATTAAAGCTTATTATCACATTTGTTTTGATTTATTTTTTCATCCAGTTCATCTGGACTCTTCACAGCCTGTAATAGAACCTGGTCAAATATCACACACTGTGGTCACATCATGTTGTTTAAATGCTGCGATCCACAGAAGTCTTGGCTTACAGTCAGTGCTCGTGGGAGCCGTCCTCCTCTGTCTCACTCGCTTTCTTTTCTTGCCCTAAAAACAAACACAGAATCTACCCTCAAATCGACCCTATATGTGACTGATGTAAATTAGAGGAAGCCACACTATTACACATTTTGGAACTGCCCCAGGATACAGATATACTGGACTGGTATCTGTGAAGCACTCTCAGCTGTTTTTGGAGTTAACATTACTCCAAACCCACTCATGCTGCTCTTTGGGGTTACTCCTGAGGATTTAGGTTTACCTAAAGGAGGCAGAAAGGTAATTGCATTCTCGACTTTGCTAGCATGCCGCCTAATTCTCCTTAGATGGAAGGATGCTGCCCCACCCACAGTGTCAAACTGGATAAAAGATGTACTACTTAACCTAAGATTAGAGAAAATCAGGTATGTGATGAGAGGCTCTGAGAATAACTTTCATAAAACTTGAAAATCGTTTTTGGTCTTTTTCAATAAACCCTCAACAGAGGTTCAGGAATAGTACACCCTGGGAATTTTGGCTGAGCAGGGGTTCAATAAATCTTGACATGACTTTTTGTATGGTCTTAACTTTTCAGTTATTCTTTTTGCTACACACCTTGTAGGTGACAGTATTTAGGGGAATGTTGGCCATTTATTGGGTGGGCTGTATTTTTTAATTTTTTAATTTATTTATTTTTTTCTTCCTTGGAAGAATTTTGAACCTTTGTTTTTGTTTTGTTTTTTAAATATCTTGTTTGCATATAAAGTGAAACTGCTAATAAATATATTAAACACTAAAAACAAACAGATTCGTCTTTCCCTCTGATATCAGCTGACTGAGACTCTCTGCACTCACTGGGCTTCATCAGCATCAGTTCTGTGATGGGATCATGTCTGAGCAGAGTCTACGTACATGATTGTCTCTGGTGGACCAGTCAGGGTGTTGCTGCTGTTCCTGTGACAACGCCTTCCCCTGTGGTCCAAAGACAGACAGACAACACTGTTAGGATGCACACACACACCGACACACACCTGCAGCACTGCAGACACAATCACCTTCTGGCCCAGGATGGTATTCATGGCCGCACTGTCTTTGGGGGGATTTTCAGCCACCACGTTTGGCCTTTGCTCCTTCCTGAAAAGCTTCTTTACGTCCTGCTGGTCCTCAAGCGGTCTCTTTCTGCAAAGAAAAAAAACAAAACAAACGACAGGCTGCCAAGATCAGCTGCTGTCCAGAATTTCAATAAAACTTTGTATTAATCTGAGCTAAGCTAGGTGTCTCATTATGGTCACCACGGTAACCATAATAACACCTGTGTCTATCGCTTCCTGACTGCCAAGTTAGCGAGAAACAAACAAGATGCAGACTGAAAAATAAACCTCAAACAGTCTAAAATTCAGATTTTAAAAATTGCTGAACCTTGAGCAGCAGAAGACTCTGATGGTCACACATGTGAACTTTGATGTTTCTACAACGTTTTATGTAGGAGATACGACAAGTTCAAAAGCTCTTTCAGTTTTAAAGAGAATAATTAAAGCTAAAATACAATTGAAGTCTACAGAAGATCAGGTGTGCACTCTCTGCATTCTGGGGCAGATGTGAAAGAAAACCTGAAGTATTACGGCAGTGAGAGACACTCTGGATTAGATTAGACAAAATGTCCACATTTGGATTTGTCCAACTGTCTGTGACCCATTTAAACTCTGATGGAAGTAAATCTGAGCTACAAAGGTCTCAAGTGTTTTACCAAAATTCTAATGGTCTCCATTATTCTTTTATTGTAATTTTTTTAGCAAATTTTGTCCACGATGTGCAACTTAGTCAGAGCCCACTGTTCCTGAACAACTCGTACGCTTTGGTTCTAATTTACACATTTTATTTCAGTTTGTGATGAACTAAAAGTTAGGAAATGCTTTAAATAAAAACAGAATTACACAAGACAAAGTAAAATGAATGAAACCTCACTGAATGAGGCTGATCCACTGACACAGAACATAAGAGAAGAAAAGTGAAAAGTTACTTTGACTCGCAGGCAGGCATGTTGACTGGAGGAGCAGGAGGGACGTTCCTGCACAGAAAACACAGACGGACACGTTAAATAACCTGACAGGCCCTGAAACGTCTGGTTATTATCGACCCTAAGGTGTGTTTTACTCACAGAGTCGCCATCGGATAAAGACGAACGTTCTCAGGGAGCTTGATGACAGGGATGTCATGGATCTGAGAGAAAAACACAAAACAGGTCTGAGGAAACAATCTGCGGTGGTGTCTTCTGTCCACAAGGTGGCAGGATGTTATAAACACAGACTGAATGAGCTGCTGGGAAATCGGACCAACAGAGGTCAGATGATGTGTTCAGGCCCAGTTTGACTCAACTTTTGGATGAAATTTAGAATCATCCGAGACTAAATATTCTTTTGTTATTTAAATCAAATTACAATTCCCTACCTAAAAAGGTTCAAAGTTCTAAACAACGTTTAACAAAACTAATTAAAAATATAAAATCTTACAGAAAAAAAGTAAAATGAATTGATTTGACTGTTTTAGAAATAAATGAGCTGCGTCGCTGCTCATGCTTCTACTGTTCTGACTACTGCAGTCTTCAGAGTTTTTGTCATTTTTAAATCAGTACAGTTGACATCAACCTGAGAGAAGCACCAGTGTTTACTATCTTTGTGACTAAAACAATCAAAGCTGTCCCTTCCCTCCTCTGTGTCTCACCTGTCCCTGGATTTGTCCATCGGACTGCTGCACTGCAGGCTGGGTGTCAGGAGCTTCTCTGATGGACGAACACCCATCATCTCCTCCACGCTGACTCCTTCTTGAGTCCAGCAGGCTGTCCAAGTGGGGCTCAGGTACTGCCACATGACGATGAGGAGGTGGAGATGGGCCTTCCTCCATCACAGGGTCTCTCATAGAGGAGACAGTTGGAGGTGGAGGGTTAGACATCTGCCTCCTTCTGATGTCGAGGAACGTATCCAAGTGGGGCTCAGGTAACGCCACACGACAGCGACGACGAATGTTAGACACTCGCCTCCTTCTGAAGTCCATGCGGGGATCAGTTAATGCCACACGAGGAGGAGGAGGAGGAGGAGGAGGAGGAACCGTGCCTTCCTCACTCACAGGGTCTCTCACAGAGAAGACCGTTGCAGATGAAGGGTTAGACATCTGCCTCCTTCTGAACGTAATGCGGACCTTAGTCAGTGTCACACGACAAGGACGAGGAGGAGGTGGAAACGGGGAGACCGTTGGGGCTGGAGGGTTAGAAATCTCCTCCAAGGGATCATCAAAGATTTGATCCGGAAATGTGAGGACTTGACGTCGCTCCATTGCTGCCAGATAGTTTCTGATATCCTCGCTGACCTCCATGATGGAGGCAGGGCCTCTGAGCTCCTAAAAACTCGAGGAATGACCAGCACTTGTCTGGGTTTCTGTGACACACAGTGATAAAGAAGCTGCTTTAGAACCTCAGACATCTTTATTAATGCAAACATCAGAGAAATACAAACTAGGAGCAAAGATTACGTCTGTTTCTGTTTCTTGGATCAAGGAGTAACTAGAGAAATTGTATTTTCTGTGAAAATGTTCTGAAAAACTGAAGAAATTTGCTGAAGAAACTGAAAAAACTGCAAGCTAAATGTAGCAAAACCGCTAGCTAAATGCTAAAAGCAGTAAAATGTTAAATAAAAGTAGCAAAATGCTTACAAAATTGTAAGAGACCTGAAAGTATTTTAAAAAGAGAATCTTTTGTAAATGAAATGATAAATTTCTTAAATATAAAAGTCTTAGCACTCATCTCCTGAACAAACGGATTGTTTTTTAGATGTGAACAGTTCAAATAGCATCAAGTTTGATGCCATAAAACACAGAGCAAATAAAAACAGGGTGAATGCTGAATCATCATTCTCACAGATATCACACACACTGGTACTAACAACACACTGAAAATCACTTTCTACAATCAGATACATGCTTATTAATCTACACAACAACTAAATATCAGCTTTTAAACTTTAACTACAATGCTACTTTTAGGTGTAAACTGACCAAAATTGGCAGAATTTCAATAATCTTCTTGGTGCAGTAACATGTAATAAAACCTTTTAAACAGAGTCAGTCTGGGTTGTGTTCCTGTAAGACTGGAGCATTTTGACTGTCTGAATGAGTTCTTTCACTGATACACTTCATTATAGGTTAATATACTAAGACTTTGTTAGCTTGAAACCACTAAACAACTTTTTAGATATGAAGTATGACTTTAGTTTGAAATATCCCTAAAGCTTGTTGATCTGAAGCACAAACTAAGCCTCTCCCTGTGAACACTGACCTGACAGCTTCAGATGGACTTGGCTGATGGCTCTAATAGAAAAATAAAACGCTCTCAGGTATTAAACCTTTCGCTGTTTCGCTCCTGTCTGGCTGTGAAAACACACCGTTCGCTCCTGTTGCAGTGAGGGAAATGATCCAGGATTCTTCAGATTCTATAGAATGAAACTTTTGTGACCTCACAGCATTTTAGGAACGCATCAGCCGTTTCCACGGTAATGTTATGGACACACAATCTGATTGGTTAAATGTGTTGCTTTGTTTATAATCAAATATAAAGTGAAATTAAACTCAGCAGCAGCTTTACCTCCTGAGGAATGTTGGCTGTATATTATAGGTTTATGTTTCAAATAAAGTGTCTGTCCCAACATTTCAGAGTCACAGAAAGCTCATTAAGAGACTGATTTGTTGTTAGGGCCCTGGTGGCCCCTGGTGGCCCCTGGTTGGCCCTTACAGTCCATGTCAGTGCGTTTATTTGTCAGTAAACTGGAGCTGAGATGTTTCCAGACCCCTTTATAACAAGAATCTTTGTAAATTTATGGTCTCTTATTCAATTTCTAAGTTAAAAGTTTGAGGTTTGGAGAATAACGACGGCCTTTATTCAGTATTTTTTCATTTTATTTATCAGAAACACAGCTGGACGTGTCAACAACAAACAAACAATAAATCTGTATTAATATCAGCGTCTCTGTGAAGCATCAACGAATCGTTTCTTGTTTTCAGTTGATTTCTGGTTCACTGCAGAGCAGCAGATTTTGTTGTTGTTGTAGATTTTGTGCACTTTGTTTTGTGCATGTGGCCCGGTACTGAAAGGATTACCATTTATACTTATTGTTACTTGTTATTTTTGATGCTTCACCTTGACAATCAAACACAATCTTTTTCAAATCCTGTGCAGACATTTACAATCCATGACGTTTATTTTTCACAAACTAACCAATGGGTAAGCAGAGTATCAGCAGTTTATTAGTCTATTATTACTAATATTAGCACACCTATCAGTATTTTTATTTGTTTATTTATTTATTTTTAGCTAACATTATACCTATTTCTGGCGTTATGGGCAGGGCCGTAGCTACCATTGAGGACACCGAGATCAGGACCTCAGTATTTTTCTGCTGTGTAAAAAATGAATCCAAACAAGGCTTTTGAACGGTGTGGTTCTCTGCGTAGCTCCACCAGTTTCCTGTAGGAGGCGCTGCAACTGTGTGAAGCTGCAGCCAAAGTCAATGTCTACGAAGAAGAGCGCAGCTTTGCTACCTTACTGCTAAAATAAAGACCAGAAGAAGAAGAGCGCCACTTACGGTGAAACATAACCGAGGCAACTTGCTACATATATTCTCCTTCAATTCCACGAAGCTGAAGTTAGTATGGATCTCAACCTCCTCAGGAGGCCCTGAGAGCTCTGCAGACAGAGCTGGTGGCGTGGCTGAGAGCGGAGCTGGTGGCGTGGCTGAGAGCAGAGCTAGGACCACTGCAGGTGGCACCGAAGAGTGAGTCTGGGGGCACTGCAGGCGGCGCTGAGAGCTGGACTGAAGGTACTGCAGGCGGCGCTGAGAGGCTGTGAGTGGTGTTAGAAAGTCTGTGAACTGTTCTGGAGACGATGGAGGTGTGGAAACTGCTGTGGTCAACGGAGGCGTGGTGGATGACATGGCCGACGGAGGCGTGGTGACTGACGCTGCGCTCGGTGGAAACATAGATGCTGCCGCAGCCAGCGATTCTAGGGAATGGAAGATCCGTCTAGGTTTCCCCCATCTGGACGAAGAAGGCTTGATGGCAAGACGTGTTCCCATAAACGGAGAAACCCTCTCCTCTTCCTCCTCTAGCCTGGAAGAGGGCACAATGGTAACTGCGGAAGACAAAGACGTGAGGGCTGCTGCAGCTGATGGAGGCATGGTGAATGCCGCAGTCGGTGTCCTCCTTCGCCGACGGCGACGGTGAACCGAGGTGAGGACTGCAGCAGGAAAACAAGGTCCATCCCGGAAACAGAGCGGGTGCTCTCTCCGCAAATCCAAAAGGATT
>NC_051441.1:22556611-22564203 GCF_001649575.2 Kryptolebias marmoratus
AGCTTCACAGCGGGTTCCCAAAACAACTCAGACCAGACTGGATCTTCAACAGGTAGGTAATCCTGAGAAAGTGCATAACAAAACAAAATACTTGGAAAAGTCTTCACAGACAAAAGAAGTTTTACGAAGGCTTGGCACTTTACCACAAAGGCAAAAACAATGCTCCAGCGCTGGTCTGGTTCCCACTGCAGCCTTAAGTACACAGGTGCCTGACGAGCCTGATCCGCTGCAGGTGTGGAGGGCGTGGAAAAGTTGCTGCCAATCAATGGCCAGGACGGCCCACCAGGAAGTAGCAGCAAAAAATCCCAAATCATCACATTAAGGGGGCTATTTAAAGTAACAAGTTGCCTATCAAGATCTAAATATATGTTTTGAGGATTTTCCCCCAAATTTCCTTGACAGAGTTTAAGGTTTTAGAGATAACATTTTATCTGGATGATGTTACCCTTCCCAAACTATCTCCAGATGTAATAAAAAGGATCAACTGTTTTGATAGGTAAATGCTTATTTGTGCAGCACAGTTATTGTTTTTTTTAAGGGTAGGTTGTCAAAACTCAACAAGGCTTCTTAGCTCTACTCTTCTAAAAAATATCAATAATTTGGAATCTGCAGTGATTTTTGATGCAAAAAACAGAGTCAGTACTTACTGTTAGGATTACGTACAAAATGTTAAGTATTTGTGAGCCATGGGGTGTTGTCATTTATGAATGACATTTGTACTTTTACATATTCAAAGTTGAAGTTTTAAGTTATTTGAAATGTAATCAGTACAGAACTGACATTGTCCACATTATCACAAACATAGAAAATAAATATAGCAACTTAACTTGTTTTTCTTTTTTTTATGCTCTTTCCCTGGTCATTTTGTAGTCAAAAATGTGCAGCATTTAATGTAAATTACCTAATTATTGTTGCCAAAGAAACGTCTTATTGTAAGAAGTAGAGATATTCTACCACACATGCACAAGTTCTGCATTTTCAGATCTGCTAACTTTCAGGGGAGCAGTCAAAAATTCTATCTCTGGAAAGCCATGATGCCAGACAACAAAATGTAGCTGACTTTTGTTTTGCCATAATTAGCATGTTAATTGTTAGTTGACATAATAAATCATAAGAGGTAAAGTGAAAATGACTGTAGGAAATGTTTAGAAGTTCACAGCCAGAACAAACAAAAATAGGAACTGTTTATTGTTATTGTATCTTTATGAGACACAACTGTGTTGACTGTTGTACTTGTTACATTGCATTCATATTCATAAAATCATTTTCTGATTTTTTTTTATTTTTTGCACATTCAATTTCTTTTGTGGAAGGTTATAAAAAATGTCTTCTTTTTTATTTTACTGGACACAACTTGTTATATTCCTTTATCTTTAGCTTATCAAATGAGTGCACCATACACCAAGGCAAGTTTTTTTAAGCACTTGTGATTTATTTTTGGAAATGTCAAAATAATGGATTGTTCTTTGTTGGCAGAATACAAAATAAATACATTCCGAACAAAGTGTAGTCTGTTTATGATTTGTTGTTGCACTGTAGATAAATTGATTGGCAATAATACTGAAAAACACTGAAATATATATGTCAAGAGTAATGACAACATTTGTACTCTTATCAAATTAATACCAACTGCAAATAATAGCATATCAGTAAGAAAACTCACAAATGATTATCTGTTAGTAATAACATGATTAAAACATTGTACATTCATGTCCATATATGAACAGTTTCCCTGAACAAGTAAGTCTTAAGAAAATAGAGAACCTGGACATGTTGGCACTATTCAGTGTTGTTTTGAACAAGAGGCTAGTATTTTGTAATAATAAATAAAACACAGAAATTAATAGATTGACCTTGACCTCAACATTGAAGGAAACTAAAATGTATTAGTCTTTTTAGAAAAAAATAGAAACAAATTGTAACTCATTCATGCATTTAGTTTTACAATCACACAATGTTTACACAGGACATATTGACATAATATCTGACTTGTTAGATGTTTGGTGGACCTGGGTGATTGTAGAAACTATTCCCTCAGCTTATCACTGATCATTTGACGGAGTGTTACATAAAGATTAGTAATTTCATACACATCATCTGTCATTACCAGTCTGTGCTCAGTCATGAGTTCAGTGCATAAGTGAAATACATCAACATCACAGGGAAAGTCCTTGAAATGACATTCTTCTATACATATTTCCAGCTTTGTTAGATCAGCAGACTGTAAAAAATTTGGAACCCCATACAGGTTGGGAACACCATGCATTAATGTAGGACGACCATGAGGAGCCCGAGGATTATTTGTAGATCGTATACGATGGTCATTCCATGCATGGACAACTTCATCCAGCTCCACCTGTTTGATTAAAAAACAGAAAAAAAAGAAAATAGTTGTTAGAAAAAAAGTCATGCTTTTGTATTATTTGTAACTTATTTCAAAATCGTGTGCTAAAAGCAAGAAGTAAATTTATAGTACCTGTATTGTTTGTAGGAAACAAAACTGGATCAGTGATTTGTCCAGAAAGCTGTCAACAAAATAGCCATCGGCTTTAAGCTGGTCAAAATGGTCCATCCAAAACTGGGCACATTCACTTCTTAAAGTGCACCACCATCGCTCTATCCTTTGATTTCCTGTACTCGGACCGAGAATAACAGAGTCAAAACCATTTTCATCCTCTGTGTTGTGCAGAAATCTTTGCATCGCTGCCACATGAGTGTTCTCTGTGCCATGATCCATTCGTATCTTCTGTGGAAATCCATTATACTCCATCACAGCGTCAATGAAATAGCCAGCAATAATGTAAGGGTCACTATTGGTCTTATATGCTTCTAGCCAGATCATTTTCCTCGAAAAGCCATCTATGCATCCATTAATACATATCCCATAAGGCTTTAATTTGTCGTACCCATCGATGTGCCAGACATAGTTTGGTCCCCGACTGACATATAAGCGTTGTCTCAAGCGATTTTGTGCACGCAGGTCAACCCCGTTGGGATCCAATAAGCGCATCAAAAGACGTACTGTTTCCCTGACTGTGATTATGCCAGCCATCCAACATTTCTGGTGCATCCACCTGTAGCCGTGCTGTCTCCCAGATCCTTGTAGTTGTTCCTCAATAAAAGAGGCCACTTCTGCAACATCTGTTTTATTTTTTCTACGCCACAGGCGCTTCTTTTGCAGTCTTCTCTCCAGTGTCCGGAGACTTAATTTAACATTATAGGTTTCTTCCAAAACTCGCAAGATTTCAAGATTCGTAAAACCACTTCTGAAGTATTGCTCAATGATATTATCAATATCCATTTCTTTCTGTCAAGTTGAGCATATCTCAAACTATAGGGCCAACTCAAGTTATCTCATTATAATGAGATAGTTTATCATTATTTTGAGATAGTATCTCATTATAATGAGATACTATCTCATTATTTTGAGATAGTATCTCATTTTAGTCTTAAAGCTGTCAAGCAGTCTGCAAATCTGTTCCAGGAGCTCCTTTGACATATTTTTTTGATCATCAATGGTTTCTATGCTCCAGCTCACAAGCCTCTCCACCAGCTTCTCCAACTTCACTTGAGGAAGTCCAGAAAGGGCTTTAGCAATAGCCCTCTGAATTTCCTCCGCAAAAGTTGCTGACATTTTAGAGAAGGAAAAGAGTTTATACATGGGTAATGGATAGTAATTCAAAAGTTCTTCCTGACTAACACAACACAGCCTTTTTGGCAGTTTGTCAGTAAGGCAATAAAGGCCTTGATCACTGAGTGTTACAGAGCCATAACATTTTGTTAAGATATAGACAGAGTATTCTTTAAGTAGAACAGCTTTTATTTTTCCAAAGACAGTGCCTTTCTCACATTGATCCACCACAAGAATAATTTTTCTTGTATGTTGTCCTTTTCACTTTTGCTTCTAACAAGACTTGGTGGACTCGGATTCATAACAGTCAGACATAGACAAAGTTTTAAGGATTTTATTGTTACTGTATGGCTAAGAGAGACGCTAGCTCTTGGAATAGCATGCTCTTCGTGCAGCTGGAGAGATTTCCAGGCAGGTAAGACCACCGTTTACGGTGGGCAGAGAAAGAGGAGGTCTTTGGGTACGGGGAGTGGGCTAACAGGAGAGTCCAGTGACAGGCGAAGGGTCAAAGCCGGGAGAGCAGACAGCAGAATCCAAATCGATATGAACCAATGAGCGTTGTCCAGAAAGCAGAAACGAGGTCGAGAGCCAGGGATCAGTCAGTAGCAGTATCAGGCAAGGAGCAGGCAAGGGTCGTGAGTCCAGGATCAGGCAAGAGGTTAGGATCAAGGAATCAGGCATGAGCTGTGGAGTAATGCTGGACATCTACTTGGCGAACCGTTCAATAATCTGGCACAGAGTGAAGTGTGGCATGAGTTTAAGCAGGGGCAGGAACAGGTGAGCATGATCAGGTTGATTGCTGTGGCATGAGTCCAGGAGGCGTGGCAGGAACAGGGAGACTGTGGAAAATTACTGTGGCATGGAACAGAGGAGCTGTGACAGCTTCATGTGAAATCAGGGGGTTAGTCTGACAGTCTAGACCAGGAAGAGCATCCAGATCAAAATCAGTTCCCCTTTCAACAATTACATGAGGTGGGAACAGGCTGCCAGCACTTAAGTAAACCTGAAGGAGCTCATGCCTTTCAGTAAGAGTGGAGCCCAGGTTCTTAAAGTTATGCAGTTTTCTTGCACACTGTTTGAAATATGTGTGTTTGCTTTCAAATCTAAGCATCCACAAGCGAATTAGTGGCCCAAACTTCCATGTCAGCTCTGGATAATGAAGGACATAGTGGTGCTTTGGCCTCAGGGTGGTCAGGAAATAGTGTCTTTCTATAGTACAAGTAGTCCTCCAGCATTACTTTTTGGTAGGCAATCTGACCTGATGAAATATCTGGTGCACAAATGAACTCCACCATGTTTCATAGCTGTAGAACAAGCTGCCACACATTGTTCACAGCTGAACTTTTCATTTTGTCTCCAATTAGCACAGGCAGCAATCTGAGGAAACACCAGTTCTGAACTGCATGTCCCACAAATGTTTCACTGCTGGGATCGACTTCAAGTGGCTTATCATGTGCATCATTTCCAATTCTTCTATTCAGGTACACATATGAAAATTGTTTCTCAACTTTTACAAGATGTTTGATGTAGAGGGCCAAATCATAGGAAACAATACCTTCAAAAAGATTGTGAGCAATGCATGGGGGCAGGCCAGGATTGCAAACATGGAAGTTTGCTAGCTCATTGAACAGTGAGTCAAACTTGACACCTTTTTTTCTGATCTAGGTCTTCAGCCAGGACATTTTTATATGACTGCACAGTTCTGGCAGGTCCAGTTGAAAGTGGGTCAGTTGCAAACACTTTTTTTTCTATTTTGCAGAATCTACAAAAAAAAAAAAAAAAAACAGCTGGTGCTGAAATTTTCAGCAAAACCACCAATACAGTGAGAGCCAAGTTTATCACCTACAATGGCACAGAGGCTGGCCTTTCGAATTTCACCATTTGGTAGTTCAGTACCACTCACCTCAAGGTCTTTCAGATCTGTCACACGTGTTCCCAGCACCAGGTCTTGTCCAGCGTAATGGAATTCTTGTTCTCTGCAAAGAAGAACAAGTTGCATATGATCTGTAGTAGATCGGTTGTGTGGCAAAATGTCTCCTAAACTGAGGTGGACTGCAAGAAGTTTGTGTTTTTTCTTGCCTGAGCCCAAAGGATTAACTACCTCAAATGAGTCCTGATACAGAATCAAGCCAGTAGACAATGGGTCAATCTTAAGCAAAGCGTTTTGAATGATTATATTGCCATTCCAGATATCCTTAAATATGTCTTTTTCACGGATATCCAAATGGGTGGATCTGTGCTGTTCTCTAATGGACTCATTCTGCAAAAGACCAGCAATTGTTTTTTTGATTAGAATGTACTGAGCAAAACATTCCTTTCCTGCTTCATTGTTTCCCAAACAAATTGAGTAAGCTTCTAAGTATTTAAAGTTTTCGTTAAAGACAGTTTTTCATCTATGATCTGTTGTTAATTTGTGAGTATTGCAGCTCTGGAAAAGATCATTCTTTACTTCATCCATCACTTTTTAATATCTGTCTCAGGTACTCTAAGCAATACTGTGAGGATTTGGGATTTTTTGTGTTTTCGGTTTTGTTTTCTTTATTTATTCTTGTTGTTCTTTTTAGTTTGGGTTTTTCTTGTTTTAGTTCCTGCTCAGTATTCACTCCTCCGTCTCTCTTTTGTCCTCCTTGCCACGCCCATCTCTACCTGTCCGTAATCATCTCCACTCACCTGTTTCCACTTCCCTCGTTACCCTCAGCACTCAAATACCCGGTCATTTCTCCCACTAGTCGCTGGTTCATTGTTTTTTGTTTTGCCGTTTGCTGCTGTGTTCCGTACCTTGTCTCCTTGTTGTTCTGCCCACCGTGTTTTTGATTTATGTTCTTTTGAGTTGCTGCCTCATCAGCTGTTTGTTTTGTTTGTTTAATAAATAAGTTTTTCTACTTTTGAAATGAGTCTGCGCTCAGGGTTCTTCTCTGTCACCTCCGAACCTGACAGAATGAACCAGCCACTCCCGAACCCTGCAGACTCCTTCGTCGGCGTAATCCTCACGACAGAGAAGAAGAACAGGATCTTGGCCGAGTTACGGGAGGAGCACCGACTCGCCAGCCTGGATGGTCCTTGTTCTCCTGCGGAGATTCCTCCCCGGACCCGTGGCCGCCGTCGCCGGAGAAGAGCACCGGTTGCGGCAACCACCACCTCTCTGGTGGGACGGACAGCCGCCACCACGGTTTCTCCGGTGGGTCAGACCGCCACCACCATGTCTTAGTCGCTTTTTCACTCATAGAAAAGATTTTTTTGTCCCGTCCTGGTCTTCTCAGTTTGGCTCACTTCTCCCACGTCTACACCACGGTAATTCAGTTAAAAGGACATTTAAATAATCCATCTACCAGCCTTCAGCCACCTTCACCCCCAGCTCACCAGGCACCCAAATCATCCTGTCACCTTTCAGTCTTGCCTCCAGACCTGCCTGCAGCGCCTTCAGTCCCATCTCCTGACCCGCCTGCAGCGTTTTCAGTCCCGTCTCCTGACTCAGAACTTTCAGTTCCACCTGCAGAACTGTCTGCCGAGCCCTCTGAGCTCCCTGTGCCCTCTGCCGAGCCCTGGGACCTGTCTGTGGCCTCTGCCGAGCCCTGGGACCTCTCTGTGCCCTCCTCTGAGCCCCCATTAACATCTATAAAGTCTGTCAGCGTTCCTGAGGGGGACGGTAACGCTTCTCTGCCGGTCAGCGTTCCTGAGGGGGTCGGCGACGCTTCTCTGCCGGTCAGCATTCCTGAGGGGGTCAGCGACGCTTCTCTGCCGGTCAGCGTTCCTGAGGGGGTCGGCGGCGCTTCTCTGCTGGTCAGCGTTCCTGAGAGAGACGACGCCCCACCTGCCAACGTCTCAGTGGGGATCGGCCGAGACGACGTCCCACCTGCCAACATCTCTGTGGGGATTGGCCGAAACGACGCTCTTCCATCTTGTGTCTCCGTGGGGGTCGATTGTAACGACGACGCCTTACCATCCCGTGTCTCCGTGGGGG
>NC_051441.1:22564833-22583152 GCF_001649575.2 Kryptolebias marmoratus
CGCCTCACCATCCCGTGTCTCCGTGGGGGTCGGTTGTGACGACGACGCCTCACCATCCCGTGTCTCCGTGGGGGTCCGTTCTGTTTGGTCAAGGGTCAGTTTGGCTCTCGCCTGCTTGGTCCACGTCAGTTTGGCTCTCACCTGCTTGGTCCACGTAAGCTTGGCTCTTGTCTGCTTGGTCCACGTCAGTGTGGCCCTCGCCTGTTCCGCCGAGGATGGCGCCGGGGCAGTCCTTCAAGACTCTTGCCTCGCCGAGGACGGTGCTCGAGCCGTCCTCCAGAACTCTTGCATTGCTGAGGACGGCGCCCGGGCCGCCGTCCAGAACTCTTGCTCCGCCGCGGACGGCGTTCGGGCCGCCCGCCAGAACTTTGGCCTCGCCGCGAATGGCATTCGGGCCGCCCGCCAGAACTTTGGCCTCGCTGCGGACGGCGTTCGGGCCATCCGCCAGAACTTTTCTCACGGGTCACCCGTCTGAACGTTTATTTTTGTTTCAGGCATGTTTTTGTTTTTGTTCCCCAGGCCGGTTGCCTGGTCGGTTTTTTGTTTTTTTTTTAATTTTGTTTTGACATGTAAAATCGTTGGTGCAGACTGAAGCCATAGCTGCAGGTTGCTGCTAATGAAATCTGTATGAATGAGATTTGTAAGCACTGATGTTTTTGAACACCATGCTACAGGTTGTCATTCCACATGTAAAACTGACATTTGGCAGATTTCTGTGAAATTTAATGTGCTTCACATATGAAAAAAGAGTCTCAGTTTTATCTGGGCAAAACTGACAGGGAATCATTCTTATCCTGAAATTAAAGTTTCTTTTAGTCCAGAGTTCACACTCAAAGAGGTCAGCAGTAACAAATAATTTAGATTTTCTATGACCGCTACAACCTAAAAAAACATACCTACTGGATCATTTGACATATACATAAATTCAATTGATAACCTACCAGTAAACTGTAACAAAAAAAAAAAACACAGTTGAGGCAGCCTGTGCTAAAAGCGGGAGGGAAAAAAAGCGTAAATCTATTTTCTTTTCTCCAGCTAAATAATGGCTGCCCTCTAAACAATAACAAAAGAAAAAAAATCTGCCAATAGTATTATAGGCTGGCGACCTGAACAGTTGCTTGTGGCGAGAGCTCCGTAAATTACCACAAATTTCTCTCTACTGACTTGTTTTATTCCACCCAAGAAGCTCCAATGGATGCTAACAAGTTAATGAAGGCTGCCAAACTGCAACTGGGACCCCCAAAGACAAAGATAAAAACGACATCACAGGTGAAAGATTTTGAACACGATTATGCCATGGAAGTTTCAATGCAAAACAAATGCGAAAGTGATAGCTCGGCATCGTCTACTCTGATGAAGTCGCAGACTGAGAAAAGAACGAGGCCAGTTGAGGAAGAAGCTGCTGCCCAGGTTACCAATAATGCCATATTTGAAGCTATCATGAGTTTGGAGAAGAGGGTGGAGACACAGTTGGAAGACATTAAAGAACAAACAAGACAGAGCAGCGCCATGATCACAAGTTTGGCGAAGGCAGTGCAATATAATGCTTTGGAAATGAAAGAATGCAAGATGAAGATTTCAAAATTGGAAAACGTAAACGAACGACGAACTAAAAGAAAAGATAAGAGAGCAAGATCGGTACAGAATGAGGTGGAGTCTCCGGGTAAAAGGTATGAAAGAGAAGAAAGACGAAAATATCAGAGAAAACATTGTGAAAGTCCTAAAGAAGATTTTCCCTGAGTTGGACTCGAAACTGGAGGATGCTGTGGATGTTGTCCACAGGATGGGGAGAAAGGAAAACAACAGAACCAGGAATGTAATTATCCTATTTACTCAAAGACGGATAAAGATAAGAGAAGAAGTATGGAAGCGGAGCAAAGGATTGTCCATTTGCAGAGAAGAAGGTATCAGCTTTGTAGAGATGTTACCAAAAGAAGACCTGGAGGAGCGACAGCGCCTGTGGCCTCTGATCGAGGAAAGCTGGGAAGTGGGCCTTTTTCCGGGGCCTGCATGGATATATTCAAGGGCGAAGATTGGAAACTAGCAAGAGAATGATACTATCAAACTTTTGGTTGGGTGGAAAATATGCCAGCGGTGAAGGAGATGAATAAGTGAGCGTTTCTATTTTTTTTCTCTTTCTGACTGTTCTATTTGGAGAGAATTTGTGACTTTCTAAAACTGTTCTGAGTTCACGCTAAATGTTCAAATTTCTTTTGGTTCTTTAAATGTCAGGGGCTTGAAAGAAATTGTTAAAAGGAAAGCTGTGTTTTTATTTTGTAAAGGGCAAAAATTTCATTGTTTATTTCTACAAGAGACTCATTCAAACAAATTTCATTACCTGCTCATATAATGATTTGTTCATGGAAAAAAAAACATTTTCTTTTTGAACCAGTCATTTTCAATTATATCTTTGCCTTGTTATCTAAATTACCCTAGAATGTGGTGCCTGCTTTTTTTGCCCTGACAATACCACAGACAGTAAGCCCCCCGTATGGAGATTTCTTCAGGCAAGTTGGAGCATGAGCAAACACAGACACCCCCACCCCCCAACACACACACACACACACACAAGCTCAAATCTACCACCAATAACTATCTAGCATATCCCAGGAAAAGGTTAAGCATCCTCAAAACAGTGAGAAATATAAGAAAATGTTAACTATAAACCCACAGGTATAATTAAAACAATTCCTTTTCTGATTGATTATAAGTTAGTACTTTTCCTAAAAGTATTTTATTTTTGTAAAATATATAAATTTTATTTCACACACCTTCCTTTTAGACCTAAGGATTTGGGGGCTCTCATTAGCCCTGTGGCTCCAAAGCAGGGAGGATTAATGTCACAGCAGCTTTTTCTGATCTGCACTGAGTCTTGTATGTGTGAGCATGGTCGAGGAGATGTGTTGGATTCAGAAAAAGTCATGGGGCTCACTAATAGACACATGCAAACCAGGGTTTCCCCCAGTGTTTTATAAGCCTGAGGGGGCCGCCAGGCTTTACTGCACTCGCCACCAAGCTAAGCTCCACTTCTTTATTGTAAAATACATCATTTTTTATACAAGTTTTTTTTACCCGCACCCACAAAACCGCTACCTTTATCTACCTTACCACGTGAGGGTGCGCGCGCCAACAGTGTTGCAATCGCGCTGTCCCCGCCCCTGCACCGGGGACAGCGGGACAAGCCCCTAACACCGCCCACTTTTTGTAACTTTGCGCTGAACGCATGCCACGCTTCATTCAAAACGGATGATTTTTGTGCTCTAGCAGACCTGGTTCACCTGCATCAGCATTTATATGATCCCTCTGTGAGAGATCACAATGTAACAGCCGTAATTGTGTACTGTCTCTTTAAGATACCTTAGTATCGCTGGTGACGTCTCAGGCATGCGTCTATTCTGCTTTGTAGAGAGAGCAGGAGAAACGGACCCAGATCGATATATGTGGACTGAGACGGACATGTTATTTTCCCGACTTTAGTAACGTCATGGGTTGTTTAGATGCTGCATGTGTTTATGCTTGTTGATGTAGCAGCCGTTCAACCGGGCTTTATAAGGTTGGTGAAGAGGATGTTTATTAAACAACAAGCACTGTGAAATTCCCAATTATCAGTGTGGATGTGGCTTCTTGACCGTTCTGAAGAGTCTGCCGACTCCTCTTCTCCCCGAACGCAACCCCAACGTTACAACAAAGATAATCAAACGGTTCAAAACTCCTGGAAAAGGATTACTGCGGCAGCCGATGAAAAGGAGTTTATAGACCACAGAGGGAAGAAATATTAGTCCTATGATGGGCGAATCACAACTAGAGCAAATAAATCAATAAAAGTCAAACTGAATGCTCTAAGTTTAAACATCCTGTCTGTATCACAGCCAGAAACACAACAGCTCTTCCTCCTGAATACGTGCAGCCATATTTGATGTGACAACCATCTGCTCTCTTTTTACCTTATTTCCACTGGTAAGCATGTTTTGTGCTTAGTGAAAATATTATCCTTGTTTACCAGTAAAATGATGCTATTAAATTCAGCATTAGATATTTTTTGTTTTGTTGTTCTATGTAGTGATCCAACATGCAGCCTGTGCCACAAAAAGCACAGTACAGTACAGCATCTGTCTGTTTGTCAGAGTTCTCTGTTGTTATTCATTGGCCTGGAAGTGAGACGTGTTGGTGCTTTGTTTGCACTTTTTCATTTATGTTCATTTAATTTATTTGTAAATGTGACTTAAATTAGGATTCAAATTAGGTGCAATAAATTAATATTTATTTTAATTGTATTTTTGTTTAAAAAAGTATTTCAAAAGTGCCTTTTTGTAAAACTGTAGTTCTGTAAATATTTGACACAAATATCTTACAATATCACATAATAAATAGCCATATTTTCAACTTTCTTGTCAACTTTAATCATTTTTTTACTAAATCTGACATAAACCAGAGCTTGTCGTATGAGTGGATCAGAAAACCAGACGCTGAGACGGAGTAAAAAGGTTAGTGATTTTATTTACAGGTGAAATGTGCAAAAACAGTGAGGAGCGGCCAGAAGTATCTGAAACGGCAAGGGGGAGGAAGGTCAGTCTCAGGTACAAGTTGAGTCTTGATTATATAATGAGGCAGTGAATATTGTCTTTTCTTACAGGTCCGAAGGGAGACGAGGCCAGAAATGGTCCAGGAGGAGGAGAATCCAAAATCCAACGGCAGGTAAGTTCCACAGGTAAGTGCAGTGGTTAGTTCCAGGCTGACGGGTATGTACAAGGATTGAAGAGCAAATTCTGAAGCAAAGAGTTAGCGTAGCCGTGTGCTTCCAAGTCAGAATCCTAAGGCTGAGATCCTGACTCATAAGGTGCGATGCTCCAGCAAAGATCTGGAACCAGCCGGAGGCTTAAATACAGATGCTGCTCATCAGGTGGAATCAGCTACAGCTGGGGAGGAAGAGTTAGTGGCACCGCCAGCAGGGCGAGGACAAAACTCCAGATCCTTACAAAATCACAGTCGGTCGGCAATCGGCCACCTACCACCAGGCTTAGCCACTTTTATGGGAGAAACGCTGCAAACTATAAACTCCTAAATGATTGTTTACATTGCTAACAATAATTTTATGAACCACAAACAAAAAGAAATAGATTGGAAAGTCAATAAAATATATGAAAGCTTAATGTGACGTGAGTGGTGTCTGAGACTTAGATTATAAAATACTTTAACCCACAACGCCACCCAGGGATTTAACACTGGGACTATCAAACTTTCCAACCTTTACCAAAAAGGGCCGCTAGGTCAGGACAATAAAGAGAGGTGGATCATTGATCTAAAAATTAATTTATTTGCGCAGGAGTTAAAAATGTAGACTTACAAGGAATTAAAATCTGGACATGAATATCAAATTATCTATTGCACACTAGCCCTTCGACATTCACTGGATACGTTCAAACTCCAGTGAATGTCTCTGGCTTTAAAAGCGGCGTTGGTGCCACGCACCACTCACATTAAAGGTAAATCTGCACCGACCTGCCACATTCAGTACAATTAAAGTCCTAGCATTCCTTAAAGAAATGCATATCACCCACATTCACCTGTTAGTAAATGCAAAAATCCATATTTCTGGAAATTCTGAAAGAGAAATATAAATACTGATTGTATGTAAAAGATGGACATAGTCATCATAATGTTCACCTTTTCTTCATTTACTACTTCAAGCTGCAAAATTAAGGCTTTAGCATCCATTTTTCTTAATAAGTTTCATAAGTGGCTGGGCCACAGGTAATACAATTAGATGCTCTCCTATGATAATGTTTGCATTTAAGTACACTGCTCCTCCATATGTTGGCATGTCTTTGGATAAGACTGTAAGCTTTTTTCCATTTGGCTATAAATGGGAACACAGGTTTTCCAAACCAGCATAATTTTGTACAAAAGAACACTTGAACCCTGGTATTAAAACATTGTTGTCTCCTACTGTCCATTTTCTGTGGCACAGTTTGTGCTTTTGTTATGATAAAGATAAAATTCCACCACTATACAAACATTTGCAGTGAATTTGCATACATTTTAATGTCAGAAATTTTGAGTGTGGAATTTTGAGTATGGAATTTTAAAATGGAAAGCATGTAGGAATCCTGGTGTTTTATATGAGTTTATTTGTTCAAATATAAAAAAACACAAAACAAAAATTGTTAATATTGTTATACAGTATATAATAATTATTGTGAGATCTCATGTGTTCTGTTAGGCTGACTTGAAGTGCTGTATGTATTGGGAATGTCTCTCATTTTTGAATGGAACTAGGTGGTGAGGGGTGTTTAAGTGAACCCACGCCTAATACATCTTTGTGCCATGAAGCGAAGTAGTAACAGACCTGACACGATTGAAGTGAAAAGGAAAGGCTGGCTTTGTGGCTCAATAACATGATGAAGTGATGAGATATGATCTGTGTGACCATATGGTCAGGGGGTTAAACAACATTAAACAATTTGTTACTGAGGGAAGACTGATGATGACTACACCAACTTTAGTCTGTATTTCTCCGTCTGATTTAGTCTAAAAAATAAGTTAACTACAAAGAGGATTGCTAAACAGAGTTAATTCATAATGTTTTGAAAAAGATATGAGGAAGACATTTGTCACACATTTGATGTGTTGCGCTCCAAGTCAGCACAGCTGAGTTCTACTCCATGCATCTTTTGGTCCCACAGTACTAATTCTGAAAGCTCATATCTATGTGGGACGTGGTCCGCTGCCAGAAGTAGCATAAAGACAGACTGTGATGCAATTTCACCGACCTGTGTTGTGAAAGAGCCTTGAATTATAGCCATTTTCTTCTTTCATAAGATCAATTAGCTGTGGTGGCCAGCTTGAATTTAGTTGACTTCAAAAATTAATCAGTTGTAGATGTACTCCCAATGATTACTCTTTGATGTTAGGATCTGTGCTTTAGAATAATTTTCTTTTGGTAATGTTTTGGGTTTTATGATTTATCCTGCTTATGAGATCTGTAGTTCTGTTTGCTTCGTGGGTTCTGTGTGTTTATCTGTTTTCATTCTTGTGTTTAGTTTCCTTCCCTGTGTTTTTATTTGTGATGTTTGGTTTTACTCCGTGTTATCTGCCACCTTCTCTCTCAGTCAGTATTTCTCCATGTCAGCTGGCCACGCCCATTTTACACCTGTGTCCAACTTACTCATCAGTCCCAGTCTATATATTCTGTTCAGTTGCCTCTCATCTTTGCTGGTTCATTGTTGCCATAATGCATTGTCTGGTTCCCCTTGTTACTCTCCTTCATGTTTTGCTCCCATGCCAGCACTTTCTTTTTAAATAATAATTTTAGTTGCTCTTGGAATTCACCGTGCCAGTCTGTACATTTCAAGCATTACTTTCTACTCCATCTTCATATGACTACAAAAACATCAAGATGTAGTCAGCAAAATCTTTCAGTTATGAAGATGATATCATTTATTGCAAATTTTACTCTGACCTGCATGAAATGATTAGTCATTTTGACCACAGAAAAGCATTTCAATTTGTGTGAAATTCAATTTGGCTGAGGCGATGGCTCAGGGGGAAATGTTGTTGCAGTTGCTGTAGATCCATGGCTGAACAACTGTATGGGATATATGCACGCTACGCCATTAGAACAGCTCGTCCAATGTTCTCTGCTAACACTTTTGACATGTCCAGAGGAAAAGAACCATGAAATAATACAGTACATAACAGAAAACTGAAGCAATTCAGCAAGGTCAGCACCAGCTCCTCTTCTTTTACTTCTGGGGTTTCTTGGCAGTTTTGCAAGAGGTGTTTAGAGGTTGGGCTTTTATTTTGATAGTCCACTTCCGCTTTTCAGGGAGGAATTTGCATATTAGCTAAACATTTAATTTTCAAACTAAATATTTAGTTCTGAGCTAAATATTTAAGTTAGCAAATTAAATATTTAGCTCGAACATAAACATTTAGTCTGTAAACTAAATTTTAGGTGTAGAGCAAAATATTTAACTTGCAAGTTAATTTTTTTTTCCAAATATTTATATATTAGAATTTTCTACTATACGAACACATGAAAACAACAAAATGGAAAACAATCAACATACAGTACAACCCCACCCATCCCTCCCAAAAAAACAAACAACAAAAAAACCCAACAACCCCAGGGCTTACTCTATCTACACAAAAAGAAAAGAAACTCTACACGTTACAGTGTTTGACAAGATGTAGGAAGGGAAACCAAATATCTTTAAAGTCTTCAAGCTTTCGTTTTGTTCTTTCCGTGTTCCTCCACTTCAGCGCAATCAAATGTTTAGCCTGTAAAAGGCAAAAACTCACAAGCTTCTTTCTTCTTTCTTTAAATCCATCCGGAAAAATGTGCAGTAAGCAAAGTTTACTGTCCAGTGGAACATCCTGCTCAATCAAACGGGAAATGGACATGATAACCTCCTTCCAGAAAGTTTGAAGCTCTATACATTGCCACATACAATGGAAAAGAGTACCCTTATCTACATTACATTTAACACAAACGTCAGGAATATTTGAATTGAAATGGTGAAGTCTTACAGGAGTGATATAACTTCTAAATAACCATTTGTATTGTAATAGCCTAAACCTTGTGTTAATAGTTTGCGTTTGTGCCAATAGACATGAGTTATTCCATTCATCCTCAGGGATTTCTATTTGTAAATCAGTTTTCCATGCTTTTAAATATGAGAGACTATTTTCTTTTAAAGCTAAAAGTAAAATATTGCAAAATTTGGAAAGTAGGCCTCTACTCTGATTATGGTGAATGGCTATATTCTCTATGGTCGAGAGTGAAGGTTCAGATGTAGATTTCAATGAGGCAGTCACGAAGCTTCTAATCTGTAAATACTTGAGAAAGTGCTTTAGGGGCAGACTGTATTTGTTTACCAGTTGTCCAAAGGACATTAAAACTCCTTCACTATAAAGGTCCCCTATTTTATTTAAGCCTTTATTCAGCCATATTCTAAACCCTCTGTCTGCTCTTCCTGGTTTGAATCTATTGTTTCCCCAATTAGGTGACAGACATGAGATCTTGGAGACCTCATCTAAGACCATATGAGAGTGATGCCAAACTGATATTGTATTTTTGAGAAAAGGATTTTTGGTGTTTTTTAATAGATATTTAGGTTCAGCTGAGTAAGGATAGTATGTCAAAGGTAATGTTAATGAGTTTTTCTCAATTTGTACCCAACAGGGTATGTCACCGGAGGAAAAATAACAGGTAGCAGCACAAAGCTGCGCTGCACAATAGTACAGCTTAATGTTCGGCACTCTAAGCCCACGTCGATCACAGGGCAGATAAAGAAGAGAGTCGCAACCTGGGGCGTTTATTGTTCCATATAAATTTGGTAAAGGCTTTATCCATAGAAGAAAAGAAGGAAGCTGGAATGTGTAAAGGAATGGACTGGAAAAGGTATAAGAACTTTGGGAGAATGGACATTTTAATAATGCTAATACGACCTATCATTGAGATTGGCATCTCATTCCATCTTTCTAGGGAATCTAATATTCTCTGCACTAAAGGATCGTAATTTATAGAAACTATTTCCTCTATATCTGGGTCAATCTTAATTCCTAGGTAGGTAAAGCCCTCATAGGTACATGTGAATTGTGTTTGTATTGGAGGGTTGTTTCTGTTCAGCAATAATAAGGAGCTTTTCTTTTGGTTAACTTTATATCCTGATAATTCTCCAAATTCCTTCAGAATTTTACCAATAGCCTGAACAGACTCTTCCAGAATAGCTAAAAACAAAACAATGTCATCTGCAAAAAGAGACAACAACAGCTCTACATTTCCAATTCGAATGCCGGTGATATCAGGGGATTTGCGTATTGTCATGGCAAGCGGCTCAACGGCAAACATCTACAGAGGTTTGTGCATCTTGAAAGTTGATTGTTTGTTACAACTTTAGCTACTGGCTCAGTGTATAATAACTGAATCCATTTAAAATATTTTTCTCCTAGGCCAAATCTCTTAAGGGTATCAAAGAGGTAACTCCATTCAATCCTATCGAAAGCTTTTTCAGCATCTAATGACAGAAAGGCATGATCCAAAGCAAACCGTTTTGCATATAATATATTAAGTAACCGGCGGGTATTGTGAAAGGCTTGGTGCCCAATAACAAATCCGTTATGGTCATTCGAGATTAAATTAGGAATATACGTTTCAATCCTTCGAGCCAAAGCTTTGCATAGAATTTTTGTGTCACAGGACATTAAAGAAATGGGTCTATATGAGCCCATTTCTGTTGGGGGTTTACCTGGCTTTAACAGAAGAGAAATAGTTGCCAAACGTAATGATGGGGGCAGAATGCCTTTTTCATAAGATTCATTGAACGCTTCGAGTAGAGGGGGCAGTAATTTATCTGGAAATTTCTTGTAAAGTTCAATTGGTAGGCCATCAGGGCCGGGGGCTTTACCAGAATTCATGTGGCTTAGAGCCATTTTAATTCTTTAATTCTTAATTCATTTTAAGTTCTTGAATACTCAGCTTTTCATCCAAATCTTTCCTATTCTTTTCTGACAAGGTTGGAAACTGAAGTTGGTCCAGAAAATGCTTCTGTTTATTTGTGTTGTCTGGATATTGTGATTTATTGTCATGAATGTCAGTGTTTTTGGGTTTTGGTTCTTTGTTTGTTTCTTGTTCATGCTGTTTTGGTTTAGTAGTTTTTTGGATTTCATGCCTCGTCACCATTCACCTCCCCAGTATTTTTCCACCCATGCCTGCCATGCCCACCTCACCTGCTCCTCGTTCAGTCCACAGCTGCATCCCATAATCATCTTCCCTCTGTCTTTATAACCGGTCTCTGTTTTGTCACTTGTCACTGGGTCATTCCGTTTTGTCATGCTTGTTGTCTCTTTGTTTATTGCCTTGCCTTCGTTCTGGATTTTGTTATTGTTTGTTTCTGCTGCCACGCCAGCCTTTTGTTTTGGTTATATTTACTTTAATAAATTAGTTTTAAAGTTTTAAAAACATGAGTCTCCGCTCTGGGTTCACCTCCGTCTCCACGCCTTATGACATTTATATAAGTTTTCATAATATTCTGCAAATGCATCATTTATACTTTTTGGATCCACCAGATTCTCACCATTATTTAATTTGATTACATTTATGGTCCGATTTGTCTGTAACTTTTTAAGCCTCCAAGCTAAGAGTTTTCCTGCCTTCTCACCCTGATCGTAATATGATTGTTTTAACCACATTTGATTAGTTGATTTTGTTGTTAGTGAGCTCATATTCTGATTTTAGTAAAAGAAGTCTTCTATATTTGTCAGTGTCATTGCAATGATACATCTGTTCTTGCAATTCTTTGATTTGATTTTCAATGTTCTGTAGTTTATTCAAATGCAGTCTTGATTCATGCCTAGTATAACTTATTATTTCCCCCCTTATATAGGCTTTAAATGCTTCCCATTTTATTGATGCACTGGTTTGGTTTGTATTAAAATTGAAATATCAGTTATTTTCTCTTCAAGAAATTCCTCAAACCCTTCGGACCTAAACCATTTAGCTTGAAATCGTAATGGGATTGAAGACTGGCAATAATTTGGTAATTTTATTGATAGAATAACCGGGGCATGATCGGAGAGTAGAATAGCTTCATACCAACATTTTTGAACCATAGATAATAGACTGGAGGAGACCAGAAAAAAATCTATTCGTGAGTAAGATCTTTCATATATTTTTCAATAGTTTTCCTGGCTTGTTGGTGGGACATGACAGAACTATTTGAATGGTCTATTGCATGATTTAAAACACAATTGAAATCTCCACCTATTATAAATGGACCGTTGTAAGCTGACATGGTTAAAAACAAATTTTGGTAAAAGGCAGGATCATCCCCATTTGGAGCATATAGACATACAAAATTTACCAATGTAGAGATTATTGTCCCACTAAGAATGATAAATCTCCCTGATGGGTCAAAGTATTTATTTTTTAGTTCAAATGGAATTGATTTGTGAATCAGTATTATGACTCCCCTGGCATGAGTTGTAAAACTAGAGGAGAATACCTGACCAGGCCACCTAGATCTAATTTTATTCACATCCTTTTCAATCAAATGTGTCTCTTGCAAGAAGCATATTGTAGTTTTCATCTGTTTGATCCTGCCCATCACTTGTTTAAGCTTGACCATTTTGTTCAGACCTCTAACATTCCAACTAGATATATTTATTACAGAACAATCAGACATAAACTGTATAATTGGAGATGTAACCAAATAAAATAAATTGGCCCCTTCTTATTCTCACATTCAAGTCATGTAAAGTCCACAAAAAAATACAGTATCCAGAGTGAGCCCTACATCCCAAATCTCCACATAATTCCCCAAACAAAATGTGGTGTTAACCCTTTCTGAACTTTGAACTTGGGTTATATGAAATGTTGAATCCACTAAGTGGGTAACGTAAAGGTCCGCACGCATAACGAAGGTCATGTATAGGTTGGCTGGCAAGAACAAAAAATCAATTTTGTCCACAGATAATTGTTCCTTTTATATCCACTGCTCAAACAACAAACTAAGTCTTGGAGTTGTCCTGCGAGCTTATTCCATCAATATATTTCTCAGCCTCTTCCACGGACTTGAAGATCCGGCATTTGTCATTGTGTGTGATGATCAAATGGGCTGGATACAGAATGCCATACCGAACTTTAAGGGCACGAAGCCGGATTTTCACTCCATCAAAACGCCTCTGCAGCTTGCGAGTCTCGGCCGAGAAGTCAGGGAAAAGGGTGACGCGTTGGTTCTCATATTGTACCTCCATTATTTTCCTGGCAGCGTTCAGAGTTGTTTCCTAGTCCCGGTAGTTCAGAAACTTCATTAAAACAACCCTTGGAGCCGCAGGTTTGGAGCTAAGAGGCCCGATCCTGTGAGCTCTCTCCACGAAGCAGGACGAGGTGAAGTCCTCACCTAATGTCTCCCGGAGCCATTTCTCCAAGAAGCCACACAGGTCTGATCCCTCGGATTTTTCAGGCAGCCCGACCAGTCTTAGGTCGGAGCGCCTGCTCCTGTCCTCTTGCTTCGCAACTCTGTCACAAAGCACCTCCACCATTTTCTCCAGTGATTTAACTCTGCTTTGAAGGGAAATAACATTGTCCTCTGCTTGCGAAATTCGCCCTTCCGTTTCTCTAATTCTTTCAGTGAGTGTTTGTATATCCCCTTTGATTTCCTTAATTGCATTCAGCATATCAGCAGATTGTTTGTTTATATCCTCCTTCAGCAAGCTGATTGCTCTGAGAATATCACGGTTGGTCAGCGCTTCTTGAGCCTTATCCAAGTTAACCGGCGCCGCCACGTTAGCATGAGCTACATTAGCCGCATTCTCTTGTGGAGCCGTTTTAGTCGGTTGTTGGCCAGGTTTGGTATTTTTCGGTGGCATGATCCAGGGGCGAAACATGAGGCAAGAAATGAAACCACCCAGACTGTGCATGAAGCAACAATGAACCAGCAGTGAGTGGAGGAAATGACTAGGTTTTAAAACAGAGGGTAATTAGGGGAAGTTGGCACAGGTGAGTGATTACAACTAGGATCAGGTGAAGATGGGCATGGCAGGAAAACAAGAGACTGACTGAGGAGAAGTGAATGATAACATGAGACAAAGACAGAACTAAACCCAGACTAAACATAAAGACAACCAAGACAGGATGGAGGGACCAAAACCAAACAAAAAAACACCAGGCAAAAGGCCAGGGGAACTCAATAACAAAAACAAAGAAATCAGAGTTCAGGTGGACAGTCCTTGGTGAGGCAGATGAGAGCGAAGCACACGAGAGCGAAGCAGATGAGAGGAAGGCATCCTCCAGGACCCTAGGCAAAGCAGGCGAGCGAGAGGCACCCTGGTGGACCCCTTGGAGACACAGGGGCAAGGCAGTCTAAAAGCCCCAAAGGTCTCCAGGGAAGACATCCCAGAGGGCCTAAAAACCCTGGAGGTACAAGGGCGACATCATCATCGCCAACCCTCTCATAGGCAGGGTGAGAGGCATCAACGTTGCCGACCATCTTAGAGGCTGAAAGGTCCACGGGACCAGCACTGCAGGCGGCACTGGAGACACTGAAGGCACTGCAGGTGGCGATTTTCTCCCGTGTCTGCATCTGCGAGGCGCTGTAGCCACGGGAGACATGGAGGGCGCTGCAGCCAATGGAGAATCCTCTGGCAGTCAATGGCTGGACACATGGAGGAGGTGGGCACGACCCATGGCGTGGTCTTTCCTGGCCCTCCATCGCCGCAGACGTATGTCAGGGCTCCTGCGTTTTTTTAAGAATAAGTATAGCTGCCTTGTGAGTAGGCAAGCCTGAGGTTTCGTTGTGAATCTGACGATGCATGAGTTAAAGTTGCTGTCGGTTTAACATTGTTGCTCATTCTCAGTTTAGTCATCCAGAGTATTGCAAAGATGTTTAGGCCTGGTTCTGTCACATATAAGCCTCTCAGAGTTAAATTGTAACGGCAACAATCGCTCAAACCTTTTTGCATTTGTGGAGTAGTCCGAGCTCGCATATTTGGCCATTTAAATTTGAGCTCGTTGACACATTGATATGATTTATGGCAACTTTGATTAAGAGATGAGTCGACTGCAGTTTTTCCAAAGTAGTTGGAAAAGCTGAAAAAAGTGCACGATCGCCCGTTAGTCTGTGTTTATACGTGTTCGTGTGTGGTCCACTGTCTTTCTCTGTTATGTGTGTGAAGAAAAAAGACAGACAGTTTCTTGAGTAATGTGTGTTTAAAGCGTCTACGTGGCCTTGAGTCTATGTTAATAGAAGGCCCTGTGCAGAGCTGTACTCTCTCTAGGTCTAATAGCTTATTGTGCATATAAATTACGAATATTCCTAGGATTAATGCATAAATGCATTGCATAATAATATAAATTTTTACGTACACTTCATAAATACATATACTTTCATTATGAGAATGCTGGGTGCTGTCTTACCAGTGGATGTGTGACTGTGACAGAACAGATCCAATAACTGCTACCTATAAGTTTTTGTGCGGTGGACTCGGGCGGTAATTTACCGCCCGATTTCATCGTGCAAATTCTAGGCGAGAATGAAATAAAATTCACTCATCGTAAGATGAGGAGAATTGGTATGTCTGTGCATAAAATCTGACCATTTTTCTCAAAAATGGGATGGTTGGACGTGAGTTCATGTGTGATTAATAAACCCACTGACACTGTGAAACACATAAGACATTAGACAGCGCTGGCTTCAAACAAAAAAAATATTTTAAATTCATCCTGTTAAGGAATCTAGCCTTTGGAGGTGAGGCCAGGCACAAGCCATATATCCATTTAACGAAGGCCTCACAGACTAAAGGAACACCAGAGATTTACTTGTAGGAGACTAAAAACACAACACTTTTAAAAGAACCTCTACAGAGGCCTCGTTTCTCTGCTAAAAAAAAAAAAAAAAAAAAATTGGGGGGAAGAGCGGGAATTTTTTTCAGAAAAATAATTGGGTTAAAGGCTTAACAGTCTTTTGCATTTCTCTTTTTTTTTTCCTTTCTGCCCCACCGTGGCCTAAAAAATGGAATGTTTGATTCAGCTGTCTGTGAACAAAGGGATACTAGAATTTTTATATTAAAAAACAAGAAGAGAAAGGAAAAAGTGAGCACAGACTATTTTCACGTTATTGTTTATACTTAATTAGAGAGCTATATAAAATTTTACCCTGATAGTTGTGAGACCCTGTTTGAGAACTGTGAAACTATTTCATTATTTTCACTTAGAAAAAGCAGTTGGTTGTCCGCTGTGTTAAAAATCATTGTTAACTAGGATTTATGTAGTTATGGCTAATGAACTGATGCCAGAAGTACAAAGACATTGAACTTTTTTCTCTTTTTTTGTTTCATCTCCTGTCCATTTGGCTGCATGAGAGCCTGTGAAAAGGAGCCACGCCCTGTCACGACTTGTGTGAGAGGCCTCGCCACTCCAGGTCAGACCTGCCATCCCAGACCAGACCCGACATCCTGCGTATACGATCAGTCTCTAATTCTTCCTAAAAAGGCCAGTGTTTTATTTTTATCCACAAACAGTTAAATATTTGCCCTAATATAGACATCCCTACATCACACACACATGCACACACCCCGGTTCCACACACACACACACATACTTGTTTTTCCTCTGATGTGAGGACTTTGTGTAACAATTGACTAGGTGGTCACATGCGGGGACTGAAATTTCTAAACAAACTAAAGACTTTGTTTTAGATTTGTATTTTTTTGAAGGACCCTGGAACATGAAATATCATCTTTAATGTAAAAATTAATCAAATTTAAATTTTTAAATTTGTCAGGTTTATGGATCCACATGGGGACATGTCCATTTTTTTAATCACCGACTACCACCAGGTGGCACTGTTAAATTTTAGAGAACACTGAGAAGCATATGAGGATGTCAAATATGAGCAATCAGAGTTCTTTTAAGCCAATAAACTGCATTATATTTGATTTTTTGTTTAAAATGATTTTTAAGTACCTGGTAAACTGCCATCCATCAATACTGGACTCCACTTTGTGGTTGTATGTGAACAATTTTATTAAAAACATTCCATATTTCAATCTTGACAAAATTATAATGACACAAAAAATGATACATAGTAGTCAACATGTATCTAGATTATTGAAAAACTAAAAGAGTATGTATTCATCTGTACGTATCCATAAACATTCTGGTCTTACAAAATACTTGTCTTACAGAAAACTTGACTGCAGCTGTCCCAAAACTTCTTAACTGTCAGAAACTCCAAACAGAACCGCCGTGGTTATGGCACTAACAAATGGCCCGTTTCCGTTCACAGTAATAAAAGGTCAAAGATTACCTTCTTTTGAAAGTCTCTCGTTTTAATGCATCTATGCGATTTTTCACATAGAATTTAACCCCTTGCCATGTCCTGTCCTTGAGAGCCACGGGTGAGGCTTCAATGGACTTCATACACTGAGCTTTCCCAGGAACCGTTCCAGAGTCAATACAGTCCATGAGCGTTTTCTCCACCGCCTTGATTTCTTCTCGACTCCACTTCTGTCTCTTCCTTTGTGATGGCCCTGAAAAAATGATTGGAGGCACTTAAGTATTCTTCAATGAAAAAAGGTTTTAAAAAATGTGTTTGTAGTAATGTTTACTACAAAATACACAATAATATATTTTATTGTAAACCCTACTGCCATCTTCCTTCTTCACGGTCATGACTGTCACATCAGAGGAAGAAGATTCTCCAGGGTCATTTGCAGCCAAGGAACTAGAATTGGTCACACGCTTTCTCTTTAGCAGTTGGACTTCCAGAGAAGAAGTTGAAGTTTTTTTCTGGGCTCTTTTCTTCTTCTTCTTCTTGAGCTGTTTAACATCTACTGAACTGTCACTGTCTTTCAGACTGTCACTCTCAGATTGGTCAGGTTCAGGAACATATTCTTCCTCACTGATCTTAGAACTTGATGGAGTCTCTTTTGCATATCCAAGCATTTGTTTGTGTAGCTAAAAGGATTTTTGAAAAAAGGAGAGATTACTTTAGGATTGTCTCTCAAATATATAACCAAATCAGAAGAATAAAAAGCTTTATGACTAGTATATAAAGAAAGTTGATTAGAAAAATAAAAACGTGACAGATTTACCGGCACATGGCCAATAGCTGAGTTGTTGAGACAGTTTGGTTTTAAATAGTGCAAAAAAAAAAAAACCTATGCTAATCCAGGAAAAACAGAATTTCTAACCCTAGTGAGTTTAAAAGCTTAAGAAAAACAGTGATACCAGTTAAAATAACAGAAACCAAGTACCTCTTAGGTTAGACTATGATGCTTGTGGATAAACTTACAATCACACTGTCGGTTCTTGTGAGCTCAGGCACGCTCGTGTCCCGGATTACCGCAGCTGGCATTGAACCAAGGATGATGGTATCGTCACTCTCACTGGATGACTGTTGCGACTGCTAGAAATTAAGAAGTTTAGCTGTTAAATGAAATGTTATGCTTTGATACAGAGCTTCAGAGTTAACTTTAACTGTATCAAGGTATTTTGAAATCCCAAAGATGTCAGTAATTAACAGCTACAAAAATGTACAGGCTTGTAAAGCATGTAAACTTGTAGCTGGCAGATCTGTTCCTATTTTTACTGACTCTAGATATGTTTTTGGTGTTGTTCATATGTTTTTGGTGTTTGGAGCTTTGTGGAAACACAGGAAATTCTCTGAAGTGCCACCAGTGACATAAATCAGAATTATCGTTCATTTACACATATGAAATTAAAGTCTTCCACATACTACACTGAAAACCTTGCACAAACACTAGTGAAAAGCTCTCACATAAACTAGTGAAAACATTTACCTCTTATATAACCTAT
>NC_051441.1:22585990-22594362 GCF_001649575.2 Kryptolebias marmoratus
AGATGACAACACTAATCTTTATTTCCTCTGATATTCATAAAATCGCTGAAGGACAAATGCGCTGAGGGGAGGGGGTGTTGACAAGAAAAGCTTGTCCAGTACTCTTAAATCAAACATTAACTGATATTAGTGGTAGCTTCTAAAACCATGTAAAAAAATAATTAATTTCATTAGACTTCCTGTCACACCTTCCCCCTCTCACCTGTGCAGTTATAACTCACATTCATTTAGCAGAAACATTTAAGCAAAACAACTTACGAGTGGGAAACACATTGTGGGCTAATGCATCTTTCACTGGGATAATTCACCTTTTGAACTGGGTTGGCTGGGTATGGACTCGGCAAACGTCTCTAACACTTCCAGCACTCCACCGGCACTCCCATCAGTGCTCCCAGAACTCTGGTCGACATTCTCCTAAAAAAACATTTAATAATTCGAAGTCAGTGTCAAAGCCCTGAAATTAATTTTTCCAAAACAGGTTAGTCTTCAATTCACAGCTTCTGATTCACAATACCACCCCAAAAAAAAGACAAAAAGCTAAAATATAAAGAGAATGTAGGGTCTGGTGTAATGTGGCCTGAAGGCCTGGGCTCAGCAGAATCAACCTTTATGCATAATGAGGCATCCATTAACTTCAGCCTCATGTTTATAGCTCCTCATGTCTATCATCTCTCCATTCAGAACACGTGCAATCATTTATAACCTTTCTCAGTCACACAAGCAGGGTGACTGAAATAATGTTGCATGTTTAATGATTTCAGCTCTATTTGTTTAGCAGGTTTCAAACTTTTAGATTTTAATTTTTTTGCTCAGGTGTGAGCAATCAGTGGAAGACCTGTCCTCTGGATGTGGCTCCATGGCTCTCTCTATTGGAGAAAGAGAGAAACCAAACCCCTGCCCCATAACAATGAGGTAGTCTTGTTAATATGCACAACATAGGTAGAACATCTTAATAGAACTATGAACCAATAAATTCAAAGTATATATAATAAGAAGTACGGTTCAAAACAACTCCCCCTTATGTGATATATATATACAGCGGTGATGTACCCAAAAAATATATTTAGCAAAGAAAAAAAAAAAGACGCACCAAGGCTACACTCCATCAGTTCTTAATCTAATCAGTCACTCTTTTTTACTTATCTGCTCTTTCTGAATCCGATCGATGAACGTTTGGACCTCCACTGGTGTGTTGCACTTGAAAGTCTCCCCCTGGTATGTTAGCACCAGCTTAGCCGGAGGGATGATGCCATGTCTCAGCCCAAGCTCGCGGAGGTGTTTGCGGACTCCAACATATTGCTTGCGCTGTTTATGTATCTCTGTAGTAACATCCTTGTAGAATCTCACCCGCTGGTTCTTGTAGAGGATATCCGCCTTTACTTTAGTTGCTTTGAATACCATATCTTTTTGCTTATAGTTTAGAAACTGCATAATTACGGTTCTTCAGGGTGCTTCTGCGTTTCTTTTTGGGCCAACGCGATGCGCTCTTTCCAGAATTAGCGGGTTTCTCTGGGCGGGTAGCTCCAGTACCTCTGGTATTCAGAGTTCCAAAAATCCACAGGCATGGGAGCCCTCAGCACCTTCGGGGAGGTTCACCAATCTGAGGTTGTTGAGCTGAGATCTCATTTCCATGTCCACCACTTTGTCCTCCATTAGTTTGTTTTTTCTCCAAGCTCTTAACCTTGTTCATTAACACCGTTTGCTCGTCTTCCACTGTGGATAAACAATCCTCTGCCTGCGTTAGGCGCTTTGCACATTCACCCATTTCTTTTCTCACTGTCTCTATGGCTGTCATAACACCATCAAATCTTCCAGAGAACTCAGATTTCAAGCTCTTTATCGCTCCAAGTATCTCTTCTTTGTCGTTGGGTGAAATATTCATTTTGTTCTTGTTAGCTGTTAGCTCCTCGCCAGTTCCTTTATTACAGCTTGGCTCCTTGCTAATTTTGATGCTAGCTTTGTTTGTGCTCGGCTCAGTGCTTTGTGGTCCAAAGTCCATCATTTTGGACTGCATGGTTATTTTTGACTTATCTTTGTTCAATCTTGCAGGGCCTGGCATATTTCCACACAAATCAGGCTCAATTGCTACTGTTGGAGCGTTCAGTAGTTTTCTTTGAAAGGAAATTTTCAGGATTTTATCAGGAGCAGTGTCGAACGCGACCTTTTACCTCGTGGCCATATCCGGAAGTCCTCAGTTATATTTGTCCATGAAACCTGATGAATCCAATCTGTTACATATGCCCCTTTTTACACCGGCTCTTCTTCAGAAGTCCGGCTCTACTCCACTCTGCTTGGCTCTATAAAGAATGTATCGCATCTACACCAGCCAGTTTGGTCAGTAGCAGAGGAACACCTCCTTGTGTTGCGGGGCCGCGCAGGGGGGTGCACTACGAAAACTTGGCGCAAGTTGTGTAAACAACAGAAGAGCTATGCACAACGTTGGCCCTGTGTTGTTGCTGTTTTATAAACTTATGGGGATTCTCCTGAGACTTCAGGAAGAGAGGTGCAGTGGAAGAAATGCTCTGGATGCTGCGATTGTTGCGCGGAGTAGGACAGCTGTTATCTGCCAGAGATTTCAGGCTTTACAGGCCTTCAGCTGGGGGACAGATGGCAGAAACGTTGCAGGGTAAGCTAACACTGTTGTTTATATTCCTACCTTCACTCTTTATGCTTGCATCTGGTCACACCCACGACCAATGAGTGAACAGGAGCTAAGCTGGCCCCGCCCACGAAGCAGGGCCGACACAACTGGCCCTACTCCAAAGCAGGGACTAAAAAAGCAGGGACCGGCCTTGAAAAAATGCTGGTGGAAACGCATGCAAAGCAAGCCGAGCAGAGTGGAGCCGGGACCGTTAGAACGTGTGTAAAAGGGGCATTAGATTACAAACATGTCTCAGAGACATAAAAACCTGGATGACTCTTTTCTGCTTTTAAACTCAAACATGACAGGTTGTAGTTTTTGAACCTGAACATCTTAGGAACAAACTTTGCAGCCTTTCATCTCCCCTGGACAGCATTAACTTGGCCTCCAGTTCCAGTTGGTCGAGGAAGATGGCTGCCCATTCTGAGCGTGGTTCTGGCTCTGCTGGAGGTTTATTCCTGATAAAAGGGAGTTGTTCCTTTCCACTGTTTCATTTTAGGTTCATTTTAATTCATGCAAATTGATAAATAACATCTATTTCCAAACTGTTTCATCAAAACTAACCTGACTACCTGGCAGAATTAATAACATCTTCTGACCAAATTCAAAAGTGAACTATTTACCAAAATAATTTGAAGTATTCCAAGCTCTGCGGGGATAAAAAAAACTTAAAACATTAATCCTAAAATCCAAACAGTCTGTTCAAACATTTTTTTTGGTAAATTATTAATCACTATTTCACCTTAGATTATCAAAGTATTAGTTGTTGCTTCATTTTATTGCAATAAATCCTCATTCAAATTATTTAAGTCATTCCTCAGAAGAATGTTCCCTAAAATCCTAAGAATTTGAATCAGTTTATTATTGCCATTGTCAATTATCAGGATTTACAGACTAGGAATTTGCTTCGGCATAAAGATGCACATAAAATATAAAGACATATGTACACCGATACAATACAATACTCAGAAAAACCAGTGCATCTTAGTATTAGTCTTATTTTTGTTGTTTCATCTTAATTGTTTATGGTTGATTCTATTTTCTTAATGTAGTTTTATTTTTTTAATACAACCTTAAAGACAAAATTCACATTTTTCCTTATTTGGAGTAAATATTATGTTAAAGAGTTCCCTGTGATAAATGAATTTCATCCTTCTGATAAATGGTAAGCTTAATCTCAAGCTTGAACTACCTACTTGTTCATTCAAATGAGCATTTTAATAATTGTCTTTAGATCATTAGAAATCACTTCAGCCCAGCAAGATACCCTGCGCTTGGCTTTGTGTGTGTGTGTGCATGTATGTGTGTGTGTGTGTGTGTGTTTGGGGGGGTGGGACGGTGGGTGGAGGTTGGCTTGGACTCTCTCACTGCCTAGGTCCATTCAGAAATCACTGCAAGGTGGACAGAAGGCATTTAAGTCCTGGCCTGAAGTGTTATATGTTTAAAAACCTAAACTTAGCAAATGAGTCTAATGTTTTGTCATTAATTGTTTTAATTATCTGAGTCAGCACGTCGAAGAACACGGTATTACATTTTAATGGTATTATGCTATATTAGTTCATAAATCATTGAAAACATGACCTTTTCAGTTTATTCTGTCTTGCCCATTTCCCAAGTTAATGGAAAAAACATAAATCCACACGTACACACACTATATTTTATATATATACATATAAAGCTGGGATTAATACAGCACACAGACCTTCAAATAAAAGGGGCTCTTTATTTTTAGAAAAACAATTTTTTTTTTCCCTCAGAGTTGCGAAGAACAAAAAATCAAAAGAATGAGGTTCAATATACAGAGAAATAAATAGTCGGTATTTTATCATTAGAGAGCCTCAGCTTCAGTATAATGGTGGACTAGCAACGGTGTTAGCACTCAACAGATTAGCAACGTAGCTCCACAACAACTGAAATCTAACAACAGCATATAACAAATGGCAGTGGCACCTCTAAAGGAGGACAAAAAAAGAAACATAACATCAACATCATCTCTGTAACTTTGTCCACGGAAGATAATTCAATTCAAACATTAATTACCGAACATCTGGATTCATCGCTCATGCGGCCATAAAGTCGTCTTCTCCAACAGGTTTCGCTGCACCAACTGTTCTTCTCTTCCGTTCTACCAGTTAGAGTGCCACGGTACATAAGCAAGAGGGGTTTTTTTCTACTTTCGGTAATTTTAGACCTCTCTGTAACAACAGCACCACATGCTGATCAAAAACAAGAATTACAACCAGTCAGTGAAATAAAAGCAAAACAGGGTTTACAAGATATATTTGACATGAACCCATTTTTCACCTGGTTACATATATAAAGGATATTTTTTCCGATTGGAAAACAAATTGGATGCATTGTTTATTACAATGAAAACAGTTTCCAGGTGTTGCATTCGGCTCCGCCCACCGGCGGTCCGCCCGTCCTGCCCCCTGTCCCTCGGGGGGATGGGGATGGGGATGGGCCAGCAGTCCCGGAGTCTCCCAGAGCAGCCAGGAGAGCAGGACCGACCGCCGAGCTGCCGAGCTGCCGGTGTTATCTGCGGGTCAGTACGAGCTTTTAAAGGTTCCTTTCTGAGCACACCTTCAGGAGCCCAACCAGAAGCAGGATGTCGGACTTTCCAGTAAACGACCACCTCCAAGGGATTTTATCAGACTTTGAAGGTATGTGTGCGCTAATAGTACTTTCATGGAGGTGTTGCTTTGGCATGTTTTCAAATTAAATTTAGCTTTCCAGTCCCAGTCAAAGAGACCAAAGTTTGGTAAAATAACTTTATTAGAATAGGTAAAAACAACAAAACAACCAAACAACAAACCGAAAACAAAACAAACAAACAAACAAACAAACAAAGAAAAAACAAGCAAATAAGTTATATCAAATCATCAAGCAGAAATAAATTGCAAATTAAAATATTTTATTTAAATTGAAGCAACAAGTAAAAATGTATGTTTATTGGAAGTCAAATTTTTTACTCTGAAAATGTGATGCACTTTCATTGACCACGTGATCATCCATCCATCCATCCATTTTCTTTACCCGCTTCTCCATTCCGGTGCCGTGATCAGTTAACAGAAAAATGTCTTTATTGATTAGTTTATGATCATTTAAAATGTGCAAAAGAAACTAAATGACTGTAGTTTTATCACACAGTATAATTACTAGAATCAAATATAAAATACTGTGTGTGTGTGTGTGTGTGTGTGTGTGAGACAGTGTGAAAGAGAAAGAGAGTGTGTGTGAACCCGTTTGTTGTTACCTTTTTAGGACCTTCTCTTTTAGAATCACCTAACTTGTCAGTACTAGTAGTCCTTATGAAGATCAAAACCTGGTCCTAATATCTGGATTATCATTTTTGAGTGAGGGGTTCGGTTTCAGGTATGACTTGAGGTTTGGTTAGGGTTGGGCATGAATCAGTACGGTGTCCTATTAGGAGTAGAAATACAAATTTGTGCTTGTGTGTGTGAGGGGGATTAGTGTATTTCAGAGCCAGTATAAATTCATTTCTGTGAAGGAGCTGCTGTGCTTCAGAGAACGCTGAGTCTCTGTTTTCTGTTTGTTCCTGACATGCTTTATTAAGTAAAAAGGTTAAAATCACTCTGAAACATTGTCCCTATTTATTCATGGATACAGTTTTTTATTTATTTTTGCAAATAGATACTATACATACAAGGGGACAAAGTTCCCCCAATATTGGTAGGCTCCAAAAGTTTTTGTCGATGCACATCCAATGATTTATTTTCTATAAGTTTCAAAAAAATGTACTCACTGGTTCATTAGACAAACTCACATGCACAAGCCCTTTCACCTTTGATGGCCAGCAATATTTATCTGGTATTTACCAAGTTTTAAAATTATTCAAATCTAATCTCAAGTGTACAAAACAGACACAACACAGCTTCATGTCAGACTCTACAGGCCTCAGTTAGCAGGTTAAAGGTCATGAGAGGACAATTGGAAAAAGTCTGAAAAAGTCTGAAAGAGCAACATAGAGACAAACAAGACAGACAACCACTCATGCTCTCACTCACACCTAAACACAATTTAGCGTTACCTAGCATGCAGGTTATTGGTCTGTGGGAGGACATGGGTGTACCTACGCATGCACAGGAGAACATGTTAACTCCACACAGAAAGCCCCCAGGGGGGAGGGGACCCTGTGACCTTCTTCCTGTGGGGTGACAGTTCTAACCACTGCTCTGCTCTTCTAGGTTTTTCTTATATGATATCAAAATGACTACGTTGCAGATGTTGAGTATAAAGTTTAACGGCTATTCATTTTTTTAGCTATCTGCATCTAATTTGCAAGGAGTTTAGCTTTTCCCAGCTTCTTCAAATGCATCAAAGCTCTCCTCCCCTCCATCTTGAAATCCTTTGCCTCCTTTAGCTCATCTAGAAAAACCTTAAGTGGGTTTCGTGTTTGTGTAGCAGTTAGTGAGCATTTAGATGTGGTCAATGAACAACATGTTTCTGAAGAAAAACACGATTTTCCATCTGTGAGTGGCTTGGAATTAGCAAAGAAGACAGCTGGGACAAACTCAGGGTTAAGTTGAACTGAAAAGTGTTTTGAAGCCAACATCAGTTGAAAGAAAAGCATAAAACATGCTTATTGTAAAATTAAAAAAAAGAAGATATACTTTTTTTTTTAATACTGAACTTTGAAGAAGCCATTCATGTGTTTTCGGCTTTTTCTGTGACCCCCCCTGATGTGTGACATCCACTGAGCCACTGAGGTTCAGCAAGTCATCAGTGAGTGGATGAATACCGGTACAATATAGTTCAGTGCGTTGGAAATAATTGTTTAAAGCGACCATAAAGTCCCACTGGAGTTTCATTTTTTGGCTTCCCAAAAGATAAAAACCTTCCTCAGATTTGGATCCATGAGCTCCGATGTAGGAATTACAATCAGAACTCAGGTTCAGACCACTTCAAAGAGAAGCACTGCTCTGACCCTCATTAACTCTCTGGAGTCGACTGATGCGCTGGCGCGTCCAAGTCACATGTCCAATTTAAAATGTTCTTGCTATCTCAGAGAGTCCATTTTTTTATTTGTGTTGAAATTCCAGACTTCAAGCTTTACACAAGTTTTTAAATTGTCTGGATAGGCCAAGGAAAACCTGAGTTATGATAAATAATTCACAACACATTTTTTTTCGAAAATCATATTTGCAGCGCATTAGAGTGGGAAGCACCAAAACGAGGGAGTTACTGGGAGAAAACTCCCCCATCTTCTGTCTCCCAACCCAGGCAAATGAATCTCCCCCCATTGGATGTAGGCTCAACTTTATCTGTCAAGCGCCAAAAAAATCTACAGGAAGAAGAAGAAAGAGGCGCAAAAATTAAAGGAAGTTCGGCAATGCTAAAAATAAAAAAAACCCCACAAGCACAGGAGTGAGTTATGAGTTTTGTGATATTTAGCGTGTTTGGATTTTATAGTTAGGGTGTCGTGTTGTGTGTGAGGTAATGCTGGGCGATATGGAAAAAATTCTATATCACGATAACGATATATATCAAAATATACCCCAATTACGTACGTTGTCAGTTATTCTCTGAAAAATATGAAAAAATAATCTAATTTCTTACTTTTTTCAAGCTTTATTTTGAAGTGACATTTAACTGAACTTTCACAAATGAGATCTGCTGCATTTTAGTGCAGCAATATATATGTACCTGTTAGACGTAACAGTATCAAATGACAACAGACTCCATTATCTTCGGCCGGCTATAGTTTCAC
>NC_051441.1:22594383-22634247 GCF_001649575.2 Kryptolebias marmoratus
ATAGAAGAGGTTTGTTGTGTTGGCGTCAGATGAGAAAACAGTCTAATAGCAGAGTTAGCATTAGCATTAGCAGAGTTAGCATTAGCATTAGCAGAGTTAGCATTAGCAGAGTTAGCATATTACCTTTTTCTGCTCTGTGTCAGACTTCTTGAACCAAATCACAGACGTCCCCCTGGTTTGGTAAAAGTCTTTCTTCTTGGGCTGCCTGCTAGCTGTCTCTACTTGTTGCGACCCTGGGTTTGATACTTCATGCGTCTCCATCTTTCACCACTTATGGTGAAAAAGAGCTGGAAAAAGACCCCACACTGAACAAAGGTCTAACAATCACATGCCATGTGGAAACAGCAGTTAAAAATGCTACATTTGTCTTTGTATAGTTTCTGCTTCTTGTGTTCATGTCATTATTCACTTCTCCTTAGTCAGTCACTTGTTTACCTGCCACGCCCATCTCTACTTGCTCCTAGTTTGTAATCACTCACCTGTGCTCACTTCTCCTAATTACCCTCTGCTATAACACCTGGTCATTTCCTCAATTTACTCGCTGGTCCATTGTCGCTTTCACGCACTGTCTAGGTTCCGTCCATGTCTTGCCTTGCCTGGTCTTGTCTTCTTTGTAATGTCTAGGATTTTTGTTATGGTTTGATTTTGCTGCCTCGTCATTTTTTTGTTTTCGTTCTTTTATTTTAAAAATAAATTATTTTATTTTCCTCGGAACTATGATGAGTCTGCACATTGGGTTCGCCGCTCTCTCCACCCAACCTGACAGGTATCAGATTGATACCAAACCTTACAGTGTTACAAAACTGACAGATATCCTTCTCCCCAACATTTTCCAGCTCCTTCTTTGGGATCCCAAGGTGTTCCCAGGCCAAAGAGGATATTTGTATAGACTCTCCAGCAAATTCTAGGTTTGGCCTGGGGTCTTCTCTCAGTGGATTGTGGCTGGAAAACCACCAGAAGAAGGAAACCCAGAAGGCATCCTAGTCAGATGCCCGAACCACCTCGTCTACTTTATTTCAATGTGGAAGAGCAGCAGCAGATCTCTCCTTGGATAAAGGCTGAGCCCGGTCACCCTATGGAGGAAGCTTATTTTAGCTGCTTGTATTCAGGATCACATTCTTTCATTCATTATCCACATCTCATGACCAGAGGTGAGGGATGGAATGTAGATGGAGCAGTAAATCAGGAGCTTTGGTTTTGGGCTTAGCTCTGTCTTTACTATGACAAACTGGAGCAAGGCCCTGATTCATTGGTTCACTTGTGAACCGAACTACATGAACTCTTACAAAGACTCACTCCCAAACCAGAAGGACGTCAAATCTCTGAATTTTTCTTCTATTTTCTGTGTCAGCTGTAATGGAAGAAGCCTAATATCTCAACTACCTGTAGTGACAGGCTTTTTCAGACATTATCTGTGTCATATTAATTACTTCATCAGACAGTTATTAGTTGCAACATAGTTTTAATAACATTAATGCTCCTTGTGGCATTGTTTAACAAAACAAAACCCAAAACTTATATTGTGAGGATTTTCCTGCATTGGTGTAACATATCACAAACACAATTTATTCCAGCATCCCAATTGCAGAGGGAACATTTGAAATTTAGTAAAAGTTGGTGGAGGCAGATGAAATCTCTCTTTTTAAATCACTTATTTAAATTTATTGAACTGTCGAAGTTGTATTTAAAAACTCAGATTAGGAACTTATTCAACTTTCTAATTATTCTACAATAATTTTATTCTGTGTCCTTATCATCCTTAAACATTGTTTTTCTTGCAATTTCCCAAAAAATATTTTTCTCACCAGGGGAAAAAATCCACTAAGTCTTTTTTACAGTAACATCTGGAAGGCACACACTACTGAAGCTAGACCTCACATTGGAAGAATTAACCACCTGGCAATCCTATGGAGAGAAAATAGTTCCAAATTACCTGTGCGTGTTACCCGCCGCCACAGAACCACGGGCGGGTCAGCGTGACGCCGCCGCCACAGAGCCACGGGCGGGTCAGTCTGACGCCGCCGCCACAGAACCATCGGCGGGTCAGTCCGACGCCGCCGCATCAGCTCCACCTCATAGTGTCTCAGTGGGGGTCGGCGACCACGATGCCCCACCAGCCTTCGTCACAGTAGAGGTCGGCGACCACGACGCCCTCGCTGCTGTTCCTCGTATGGGCCCAGCTGATGCTGCTGCCACTCCTTCGCCTCGCCTGTTGCACGAAGGGTTCTGGATGACGCCTTCGCCTCACCCTGCCCAGCCACGCCGAGGGTCGACGTCTCGCTCTATCCGACTCACGCCCGCCTGGCCCACGTCCACGCCCGCCTGGCCCACGTCCACGCCCGCCTGGCCCTCTGTCATGGTTTTGGTGTTTTTGTTTGGTTTTCCAGTTCTGCTCTGTTTATCTTAAATTGTGTTCATGTCTTGTCACTTTCACCTCCCCCAGTAACTTGCCACGCCTCCTTCTCCCATACCTTGCCGTTCTGTTACATTCCAGTCTTTTATTCCACACCCACATTACCATGACAACTCAATCACTGCCATCATTCTCACCTGTTTGTAATCACTCACCTGTGTCCATTTTCCTCCTGATCCTCAGTCTTTAAATACCGGTCTTTGTTTTTCATTCTCTACTGGGTCATTTCGTTCCGCTTTGTCTGTTGGTTTCTTGTCCCTCTCCATGTTATGCCTCGTTTCTAGTTTTGTATTTTTGTTAGTGTTAGTGTTGCTGCCTCGCCAGCCTTTTTGTTTGTTTATTTAAGTTTAATAAATAGTTTTCTTCATTTTTTTACCATGAGTCTGCGTACTGGGTTCGCCTCCATGTTTCCTCCTTATGACAAATAAACACAAATTAAAAATATTGTCACATTTTGTGAAATTTACAGCAAAACTAGTATCAAAAAGTCTTGGGAAAGTCCCAGAGTCTTTCCAACGGACTAACTTTTCACAGCCCCGTTCATTTAATGTCTTCTGTGGTACAGAATGATTGACAGCCGTCTTGTCCCGCCCCTTTGTTTTGCTGCTTATTTGGGCTAATTTTGTTCAGCCCAGGGTCAGCTCAAGGCCTCAGGCTTTAGCCAATGAGGGTGGACGGACAATAACGTGCCTTAAGCGCAATTATATGTGGGTGTGGTTTGGCATAGACCACACATGTCAAACTCCGTTCCTCGGGGGCCGCTCTCCTGCATGTTTTAGATGTGTCCTTGCTTTAAAACACCTGCTTTAAATGAATGACTTCTGCTTCTGCTTCTGGAGAACTTGATGATTTGGGGAGGAGGTGATAAAACCATTTGAATCAGGTGTGTTGGAGCAGAAAAACCTAAAACTCCCAGGACAGCGGCCCTTGAAGCCTGGAGTCTGACACCCCTGGCATAGACTGAGTAGGTAAACATCAACATACACAAGGTGGATTATTTAATTTCTCACCCATTTTCCTTAATGTCTTTAGGGGAAAAACTGGAAGTAAAGAGGTTGTGGGCGGATAGACCAAAGGATATTCAAAAAAGAAAAAGTGGCAAAATTTCAGTGAAAGAACTGGCTAACAGCAAGTGTAATTAACAAATCCTTAATGAGGTCGTTAATAACCTTTTTGCATCCCAGAAAGGTCGTTGGAGTGAGTTTCTCTTTAATAAAGGTAGGCTTCGTTTTAAAAAAACTGCACTTTTCAATATTGGACGTCTTGTTCGATTTTATCAGTGAGATTAGTAATTGTGTCAGGGAGTGCGGTGCAGTGTAATGTAAAGCTGTTTAACTGGGAAAAATCATCTGAAATAATTAAAGTTGAAACCCTTGATGCAACTGACAGAGGCTCTGTAAGCTTGGTTTTCGGTCATGGTTTGTTTTAAGGTTGTCTTTGTGCTGAAAAACAACATAATGTCAATTTATAGCAGATTTTCTTTATTTCAAATTGGATGCTTCTGTTGTTAAAATCTAAACTGCAGTGTTTTATTATATATCTGTTAGCCCACCCTACAAATATCACCACCAGCTGCCCCTAAGTACTGTCATCATCAAGTTATCATGTTGAGTGTGTGAAATGGTTGCAACGACCAGCCTATCTTTATGCTGCCTCTGGTATAATCACAGTGGAGCTGGCCATGTCCTGCACAGACGTGAGCTTTCAGAAATAAAGCGAGCATCGCAAAACCAAAAGGAGGCACGGAGCAGAACTACCTCAGTCTACATTGTACCCCCCTCTGCCCGCTTTGTACCCACCTTGACATGTACCCATGTTTATAATTTAATCTACTGGAGTACAACTCTGAAATGAAGATAAGCAGATGTGGACCAGTTTTTAATAATTCTGTGAATGCTATTATTTAGATGTTATTTTCCTGTTTTTTTATTTTTCTGTGAGCTTTTTGCAGGATGTTTTTGCATAATTTGTGATTTTTAGCCATTCAAAATTTAAAACCTTCAGTTCATTCAGAAGATGAGTACTATGACTTTTGTTTTTTTAACTTTTCTACATTTCAAAATATTTAACTTTATTAACTATTTTGTCCACAGAAAGAATACATTGAGTTCTCTTCAGTTCCCTCAGGTACATTGTTCACTTTAAAACCTGCTGGCTCTATTTTTGTCTTATGGTTTTAATTTTTATCTACCATTCTACTACTTTTGCTCTTAGCTAGCCTTTTTCTATTTTTAGTGAGCCTTTTAATACTTTTAGATTTTAGCTAACCTGTAGCTACTTTTAGTCAGCCTTTTTTTCTTTTAGCTTCTACCTTACCTGTTGAAAGTTTTAACTGGCTTTTTTAAACTTTATATATACAACATTTAGCTACACTTATGATACTTTTGACAAGACTTTTGCTACTATTAATTTTTAAATAACCTTTTGCTACTTTTAGCTAGTCCTTGGTATTTTTGGTATTTACCCAACCTAACCCTTGCTAGCATTTTGCTACTTTTACTTTGAGCTAGTGTTGTATCCCTTTTTAGCATTTGTTCTGGTCCTTTTAGCTTTAACAACTCAGTTTCAGCTTCATCAGTAAATGTCGATAAAGTCATTCAGCTCTCAGCATTCACATTTTTCTACTTATTATTTATAATATGTAGTGTTTTTAGCTACACTCTAACCTTCATCTATGGTCAGGAGCTTTTGCTACTGATCCAAAGAACAAATACAAGTGGCCGAAATGAGTTTCCTCAGCAGGGTGGTCAGGCTTAACCTTAAAGCTGAACTGAAAAGTGTTTTGAAAGAAACATTAATAAAAAACAGAAGCTGGAAAAAAAAATATATATGCTTATCATAAAATTTTTAAAAATTTCAAATAAAAATGAGGCAATTTTCTTTTAACTGAACATTGAAGAAACTTCAATGTTTTCAGCTTTTTCCTTGACCCACGTGATGTGTGTCGTCCACAGAGCCACTGAAGATTCAGCATTCAGCCATTCAACAGTGAGTTGATGAATACCAGTACAACATAGTTCAGTTTGTTGAAATTAATTTTTCAAACTAGCCAGAAAGCGCCACAGGAGTTTCATTTTTTGGCTTACCAAAAGAGAAGAATCTTCCTCAGATTTGGATCCATAAGCTCTGATGTAAAGGTTATGATCAGAACTCGGGTTCTGACCATTTCAAAGAGAAGCACTACTCCGCCCCTCGTTAATGCGATGGACTGGCTTCACGCCAAAAAAACAGGACCTTTTGCTAGGAGAAGTCCTAACTTTTTTTAATTTTATAAGAAAGGCAAATGGAGTGGAGGACATCTCCACAGAGAAGGAGACGAGAAACAGGAAGTTTTACTTCAAACGTGACATGAACACACGCTGTCATTAAAAGGTCTGAGCTGCTTACAGCCTGAGATCAGTTTGTGATTCAGAGCAGTTTGTTATTGATGGAAGAATTTAGACAATCCATGTGTGATTAAACAAATGTCATAGCCTAAAAACTGCTATTGACTAGTTTACTCTGGTGTGAGAGTTCATAAACGCTACTCTAAAGCACACTCATGTTTTTACTGGGTTAGCATCTGGTTAGGTTCGAGTTAGCAATATTAGCTCTCTCCTGATCTTGATTTTTAGATTTTTAGTTTCGTGTGCTGATGTCATGACAACAATCTGGGGGCAATCGCTTCTCACCATTCCACGTTCCCAACTCGGTCGTTATACGCATTTTGTTGGCCATGACGATTCTGGTGATCATCAGAATCCAAATCTGAACAGTTTCCATCTGATTCCAGAGATCCAAACGTCAATTCAGGTACATACTGGTATGGTTGCATATCCATTACTGCTGCAAAGTCTTTTGCCATCTTTTCGTTTTCAAAAAAGGCTTCTTCCATTTTCACTAGTAAACAACTGGACAGTAGCAACGTTCTTCTTTCTCCAGCACTGTTTCAGGGGCCTGCTGAGGGCCTGTCATGAACCCAGGACGGCAACTCCACCCCACAAATCACCCACTTTGGAAATTATTGACTTAAACGCTAAAACCAGTTTATTTAAGTTTTAGGTCAGAAAAAATTGGTCCCTGGAATGTTGTGTGGATGTGTTTGATTAAATAATATTCATGAAATATCATTCTTTTTAGATTTGATTTCAGTTCACCTTTAAAGTTAGGGTGAAGAGTACAAACATCTGGGAAAGTGTCAGAGTAGAACTGCTGCTCCTGCACATTGAAACTAGCTGAGGTGGTTTGGACATCTGGTCAGGATGCCTCCCGGACACCTCCCTTTGGAGGCTTTTTAGGTATGTCCTTTTAGGAGGAGACCTCAGGGCTGATCCAGGACAAGCTGGAGTGATTATATCTCTTAGCTGGACTGAGAACACCTTGGGGTTACTCCAGAGGAGCTTATAGAAGTGGCTTGAGAGAGGTGATTCTGGGGTTCCTTGGTTTCTCTGCTATTACCTGTCTTCAGATCTGTCACATCAATGGACGTTAGTGGTTTAATATTCTTTTGGCTTTCTTGAAACAGCGTATAATGGATGTAGATTGAGTAATGAAAGATAAAATTAAATTAAGTAAATGATTAATAGGCATGAGGTTCTTTCATAGGAAGACACTAAAAGTGGGAGTGAGAGTCAGAATTAAAACAGTTTGAACTTCCTTATGGTGATCAATCATGGCTCGGAGCCCTTCAGGCACAGTTTAAAAGACAGTGACAAAAGCTACTCTTCTTTGATTCTTGGCCTCAACATTCTTCTGTTTAGACACATATTTTCCTGGGCCTCCAAACAAATTAGTGTAGCCTCTTTAGGTGCTTCTTCTCTGCAGATCTATTTGACATCTGAGCTGAGTCACTGGCCATTAGCACAACTAGAGCAGTGCAGGCACACAAAGTACTGTCTGTAACAAATATGAATCACACTTTTTGGTTGAATACACGAGGCAAGAATTAAACACATCCATGACAGTTTCTTTATCCTCTATTTCGTTAAAATTGGAGAAAAATGAAAAACAAACTTGGGGAAATAATAAAAAAAGCATTTATAAGATGCTGGAAGGCCTAAGTGGTTCAAAACAGGCTAGGTAAACATCATAGTTCATTTGTTAATAGAAGTATTTTTTTAAAAGCCTGAGGTGGTTGCGCTGCCTTTATTTTTTATTTTAGTGTTTTGACATAATGAAAGGATATTTTACGACTAGGAAGAAATGAATAATTCACTGTGTCACTCAAAGACTCAGTGCAAGTACTGAAATTTATTAAAGTGGAATTCTTTTTAACACATTACTTTAAATACATAAAATATCTAAAGGATAGCTTTAAACACTCAGTTTTATTGAGTTTTTGCTTGATGTACTGATGATGTACTGATTTCACAGACTTAACCCTCTCAAGGCAGACGTTGCAGATTTGCAACAGTGAATTGCATATACCTAATTACTCCTCATTCATATTGTATGAGCCTTATTTTACTCAGATGATAATTTCCCCAAATATCAGATTTTTCCTGTTACTAAAACTTAATTTGAGCCTGAGAGGGTTAAGTGCATTTGAATATCACATAACTAATGCAATATTGTGTGAATATTCAGTTGTTGTTTTTTTATACAGGAAGAGGAAAGGTACTTTCAGCTACTACCATACCAAATTTAGCTGAATATCTGTAAGATACACAGAGGTAAGCAATTTTGCATAGCCTACGGTCATTTAACTATAGTGGGCTCCTGGATATGGATTGACTAAATGTTAATAAGTTGTAGATGTACAGTGAATGATTCATTTCTAACCGCTTCACTAAATTCTATCCAGTGGTTCATGAGATATTTTGCCAACAGACAAACGGAGTTGACACCAACAAATAATGACAAAGTTTTAGGCAAAAATATTGTGTAATTTGTAGTTCTCAAAAAATGTGTTAGGAAAAATGCTCAAACATTAACACCACAATTTTAGCTCAATATACACTTACTGGCCACTTTATTAGGTATGCTTGTTCAATTGTTACACAAATAGCCAATCAGCCAATCATGTGGTAGCAACTCAGAGCCTTTAGGCATGTAAAAGTGTCTTACTGAAGTTCAAATCGGGCATCAGAATAGGAACGAAAGGGGATTTAAATGACTTTGAATGTGACGTGGTTGTTGTTGCAGGATGGACTGGTGTGAGTATTTCAGAAACTGCTGATCTGCTGAGATTTTTACACACAACCGTCTCAGAAGTAAAGAGAATGGTCCCAAAAAGAGAAAATATTCAGTGAGTGGGATTTGTGGGAACAAAAAAGTGTGTTCTGCCCATTCTACCCTGTCAGAGGTCAGAGATGAATGGGCAGATAGGAACAGCAGCTCAAATAGTCACTCGTTCCAACCAAGATCTGCAGAATACCATCCATGAACACACAACATGTCCAAACCTAAAGCAGAACGGCTACAGCAGCAGAAAACTACACCAGGTGTCACTCCTGTCAGCTAAGAACAGGAAATAGAGGCTACAATTCATACAGGCTCACCCAAATTGGACAATAAGAGATTGGAAAAATACTGCCTGGTCTGATAGGTCTGGATTTACTGGACTCCTGTGGTCTATACAGCCACCAGATCTTAATATTATCTAGCACCTGTGGGCTGTGGAGGAATGGGAGATTCACATGATGGTCATGCAGCTGACAAATCTGTAACAACTGTGTGTAACTCTAACATATCAATATGGATCAGAGTCTCTTGGGAATGTTTCGAACAACTTGTTGAGTCTATGCCACAAAAGATTAAGCCAGTTCTGAAGGAAAAGGGGTTCCAACCTGGTATTAACAAGGTGGACCTGATAAAGTGACCAGAAAGGGTAGGTAAAATTGATTCAGTTAAAGCCATTTTTGGCTGTATTAGCCTTTTTGAATTGGGTGACTTCAAAAGTTATTCAGTTGTAGATGCATACTCAATTATTTTCTGAGAACTTTATTAACATATGTCCAGTGTTTCATAACAATGTCATATGGAATAAACCAACATTTTCCTCAGTCCTCACATTCTCTTTCTCATCACTATCACCTAAACTAGGTGTGGGCATCAAGGCCAGTGAGAGTCTGTTAGATTGACCAAAAAGATTATTAGCATTTAGAACATCAATGCATAGTACTTGCAATTTAATGCCGTATGATATATTGCTATCCAAGCAGCCCTTGGCAATATTGATATTGTGCTCACTGATCCTAGGATAATGATAAACTTTCATTATATTGTGCATACACAGTATATGCTGGGAATTGAGATATACTATTTATATCTCAGGTTGTTCCTGGGATCTGTTGGAGCCACTCTTCCAAATTGGCAGTTGCAGCACCAAGTGCTCAGATTATTAAACAGTTAGAACTGTGATTTCTCAATATAAGATAAGTGTTAAACTATGGCATGAAAGGTGGTGGGTGATATTCATTCCTTCAAAAAAAATGCTTGGGCTTTAATTATAGTTGAATTACTCCACACTTTGACTTGATTGTCAGTCATAGCAAAGACTAGAAAAGGTGATCATAGACATGTATTCAATTACTAGATTTCATATGGGAAATTGCTTCAACTTCACACAATAAAGTGTGCAGCCATTCCTCATTAATGGTTTGTTGTTGAAGCACAGTGTTTAAGATTATTTTGATTATGTGGATGATTCTTTCCCAGATGTCACCATAATGGGATTCAGCAAGAGGGTTGAAAAACCATTTTATTCCTTCTTCACTCAATGATCGTTGCAGTTTGATTTGGTCCAAAGAAGATAGTGCTTCACAAAGTTCTCTCTCTGCAGAAACAAAGTTTGTTCAATTATCGGATCTAATTGTAGAAACTTGTCCTCTCCTGCAGATGAATCTTCTTACTGCATTTATACATGAATCAGTATCAAGAAAGTATGCCATTTCTAGGTGAACCGCACGACCGGCAAAACAATTGAGAAGTATTCCATAACGCTTTACAGTACTCCGTCCTCTCTTGACATCAGTAAGTTCAAAGAAATCCACACCAACATTTGTGAAAGGTGGGAGATCAGGAAAGATATTCTCTGGAGGCAGAACCGCCATTTTCTGCTCTCCCATTTTTACTCTGTTGCGCCTACAGATATAGCATCTTCCAATGACCTTCCTCACAGCAGAACTAGCCTTTGTGATCCAGTAGGTTCTTCGCAGTGAGGAGAGCACATGATTTCACCCTCCATGACCCAGTGATTCATGAATATGATGATGTATAAGAGTGGATACATACTGGTCTTTGGCTAAAATGAGAGGGTGTTTTATATTCTCAGGCATAGCAGATTTATTCAGATGGCCTCCAACTCTTAGTAATCAATCATAACATACTGGGTCAAGTTTGTAAAGCAGTCATTTCATCTTGGAATTTTTCCCACTCACTGAAACGGATGATCTCTTTTTCAGCTCTACAGAGATTATCTACAGATAATTCCTGTTGTCGTAAAGTTGATTTCATTTCTGCATTTACATAGTGACTTAATTAGGTTGATGTAATCTGCAGAGATTAGATCCTTTCTTTTTTTGCAAAGGCTCAAAAGTTCTTTCAATCTGAGAATCCAGGCAACTGCAGTTTTACCATTTTCCAACTGGAATAGTATATGGGTAGCAGAGGTTTCCATGTTAACTGCATTTACTTTCACATTGCTTTTGAATTCTGGATCAGTTTTAATGTTTAGCTGCAGATGATGAATGGGCCACTGCTCTTCTGACTTGAACAAAAAACTTGGAAACCTTCTAGCCATCCTTTTTGCATTAAATGTTTCATTTTTTTGGCCTCCTATGACAAGAACTGATGAATTTTGTGTTGATGGGATAAACCTCTAATTTGTGATGTCAGAACCTTCCTCGATTGTGTTGATTTTATTAACTACAAAAGTTTGGAATATTTTGTCTTCATTTTTTAAAATATTTCAGTACCAATGTACTGTCAGTCCAATACTGCAACTCCTCCAGTTTCAGTTGCAGCACTGAGCGAAGCATCTTGTCGATTTTAACAGTGAGAACTGCAGTTGTCAGTTCTAGACGAGGGATTGTAATTGACTTGAGAGGAGATAGCCATGACATGCCAAGTTCAAAAGCAATATGGATCCTGAGACCGGGGCTTGTTGTCACACTTTTTACACTCTTATATATTTCTTGGAAGCAAAACATCATGTAAAAAAGAAATGTGTACCAGATGAAAGACCAAAGTCTTAGGTATATATTTTGTATTCATGTCATTTTCACATCTTGCATCAATGCAGAGTTATGAGCAATCAAATTGAGAGAGTGAACATGTGACATGTTGCCCCACCATAGGGTAAGTTGTCTCACTATATGGGGTAAGATGTCACACTGGATTTTGCAACTAATAAACAAAGGACAAAATTATTGTTGCTCTATTTTTTACCTTAGAGTGATCTTGAGAGTTGAAGTCAGGCACATCAAATGTTTATCACTGAGCTTTAAAAAGTCATTGAGCAAATGTTAACATAAAAAATTATGCAAAATGCACTGGATTAACCCTATGGAGTCCACTGACGTGCCAGCGCCTTCAAGTCACATGACCAAATTAAAATGCTCTCGCGGGAAAGATTTGTCCTCTCACAGTCCAGATTTCAACATTTACACCAGTTTTTAAATTGTCTGGATAGGCCGAGGAAAACCGGAGTTATGATAAAAAAATTCACAACACATTTTTTTTTTTTTTGAAAATCATCGTCATATTTGCAACTCATTATAGCGAGAAGCGCCAAAACCGGGGAGTTTCTGGGAGAAAACTCCCTCATCCTCTGTCCGATCTCACCCCCAACCCTGCCGAATGGAACCCCCCACCTATCTGACGGAGGCTCAATGTTATCTGTAAAGCGCCAAAAAAATCTACAGGAAGAAGAAGAAAGACGCAAAAATTAAAGGAAGTTCGGCGATGCCAAAAAACAAACAACAACAAAAATAATGCGAACGCAAGAGTGAGTTGTGAGTTTTGTGATATTTATCGTGTTTGGATTTTATATTTAGGGTGTTGTGTGGTTAACCATTTTTTTGTTGGAAAAGTGTGTAATTTTATTTCCTTATTCCAACAAAGTCCACATATTACTTGTCTCCATTTTAAGGTTCCATATTTCATTAAAAACAGATGAAACAAAAAGGTTCCAATAACACTTAATGCCCGTCTATTGACTTTGGTACATGATTTACATGGTCTTCACGGTTTCCATGGTTTCCAAGGTCAAAAACACTGTTTGCTTCTGTCTCTTCTCATCCCCTTAGCATCATTTCACCTGTGTTAAATGTGTGTACAGAAAGTGAAAGGTAGCATTTTATGCCCCCCTGTGCTGACAAGTTGAAATAACACTAAAAACAAAAGAATGGCTCTAACAATAACAATACAATAAAGTGAGTACAAAATATACACATATATACACAGGTCATCACAGATTTGATGTTCCTTCAAATGTTTCAGATGAGCCTGAAAGGTGAACTGAAATGAATTCTCAAAATATTGACATTTCATGAATATTATTTAGTCAAACATATCCACACAAAATTCCAGGGACCCGTTTTTCTGACCTAAAACTTACTTAACTTGTTTTTAGCGTTTTAGTCAATAATTTCCGAAGTGGGTGATTTGTAGGGCGGAGATGCTATCCTGGGTTTATGACATGCATTGTATCTTGGTGGGCCAAGAATGCCTCTACTGTTTGGTTGTTTACTAGTGGAAATGTGAGAAGAAGCCTTTTTTTAAAATGAAGAAATGCCGGAATACTTTGCGGTAATAATGGATATATAACCTTACCAGTATGAACCTGAACCAACAGCTGGATCTCTGGAATCAAATGGAAACTTTTCAGAATCGAATTCTGATGATCACCAGTACAGTCATGGCCGACCAAACAATGCACATAATGACTTGGGAACGTGGAAAGGTGAGAACCGATTACCCCCTGACCATTGTCACAACATCAGTACACGTACTGCAAATGAATGAATGCTCATGAACCTCAGCGGCTCTGTGGATGTCACACATCAGGGGGGTCATGGAAAAAGCTGAAAAAATCTGAGTGTTTGAAAAAAAATATTATATATATATATATATATTTTTATATATCAGGGTTTCCCCCAGAAAAGAGGCTAAGCCCAGTGGTAAGTGGCCGTTCGCCAGCTGACCGTGATTTAGTAAAAAAAAAAAGATTAAAGTTGACAGAAAGTTGAAAATATGGCTATTTATTGTTATATTGTAAGATATTTGTGCCAAATATTTACACAACTAGAGTTTTACAAAAAGGAACTTTTAAAATACTTTTTAAAACAAAAATACAATTAAAATAAATATTAATTTATTGCACCTAATTTAAATCCTAATTTAAGTCAAATTTACAAATAAATTAAATGAACATAAATGGAAAAAGTGCAAACAAAGCACCAACACATGTCTCACTTCCAGGCCAATGAATAACAACAGAGAACTCTGACAGACAGACAGATGCTGTACTGTACTGTGCTTTTTGTGGCACAGGCTGCATGTTGGATCACTACATGGAACAACAAAACAAAACATATCCAATGCTGAATTTAATAGCATCATTTTACTGGTAAACAAGGATAATATTTTCACTAAGTGAAAACATGCTTACCATATTCAGTCTTGTAAAGCCAGCTGCTGAACTTCAGCTCAACTAACCATTTTTGGTTAAACCGGCTCGTTCCATGTTTATCACTGTGGCTCTGACAACATGCTAACTCCAGGTAGCTGAAGGAGGCTCGGCCTCAGGGCTCATTAGAGTCATGCAGGGCTTCCTGAACAGCGCACAGATGGTGGAGGTGTTTATACTTGGCGCTTACGTCTGAGCAGCAAAATCGTCCATTTTGAACTGAGCGCGGTGCGTGCGGTCCGCTTCAAATTACTAAAGCTGCACAACAAGACACCGCAAGGGACCTTGGCGCAGGGGCGGTGCCAGCACGATTGCACCACTGTTGGCGTGCTCACCCTCTCGCGGTGAGGTAGATAAACATAGCAGTTTTGGGGCAGCAGGTGGAAAAAAACGTATACAAAAAATTACGTATTTATAATAAACAAGCAGAGCTTAGCCTGGCGGCAGGGTCACTAAAGCCTGGTGGCCCACCAGGCTTATAATACGCTGTGGGAAACCCTGTATATGTATACAAACACACTTAGTGGTACTGGACTCCAACATGCACCCTGTAAAGATCAGGTAGAGTCCCATGACTTACTGACCCAGTGAGCTGAGCTGGCCCTATCCCCCCCCACACACACACACAGTGAAAGCTTGTCGTTTTTTCTCAGGACAAATAGAACTCAATAAAAACACAGCTGTGCTCCCCCCTTAACATTCCAGCCTGCATTAACGCAGTGGAGAACAGCAGCCTAAGGACACGTCAGTCAGTGTCAGTCTTCTTTTCACTCAAAGACATTAAGGCAGCTCTGATCAGGATTTATGAAGCCAATCACTCTGCTGCAAGCACAAATCGCTGAAATCACACTAGAGCCTTTTATTTATCACCTAATTTGATTTATTTATGGAAATACTGTAGTTTTAAAGGCTATTCTGAAAGTGCTTAGGGCTATGAAATGGCTCATAGGAGAAAGCAAAGATATGGGATCAGTCAGAATCACTATTTAAATGCACATGTTTCACAGGTCAGTTATTTTAAGATAATAGCAACACCAATAGCAATGATAGTTCTAATACTGTGTTACCCTATCAATATGTGGTTTACTAATTTTATCCATGGAGTTGGGGATCCACTAGCTTCTCTGAGCTCTTTTTACCATAAAACCGTGGTTCTCAAATTTTCATAAGGAGTAGCACCTCAGAAAATACTTGAGTATCAACACCTTTCCAAGTTCCACCACCATGACAAGCTTTAAAAAGTAGTACCAACTTATATTCATATCTGACATTAAAGAGCAAACTGGCCAATATACGTAAATCTTAACTCTAATAGAGGTTGATTGAAGTTTTTTTCTTTGGACAGTGCAGATGTCTCTCTTTAGAAATCAGGGCAACAAATGGCCGAGATACAACACCATTTTTTTCTGGCAATATGTATTTTTCAGTTTATAAAAGTAAAACATAATTACTTAACCTAAATAATCATGTATTTATGCACACTTGATGTGATAAAAGTGATGTGGCTAATTGCTTCTTTTTTTTTTAAAGTGGCAAATTTTGGCCAATTAAATCATTTGGTCAATTAACCAGTCAGTCTCTAATCTCTAACCCTAAAACCCAACCTGTTTCTTTATCTTAACTTTAATCCTTCAACAGACCCAACAGGCTGAGACACACTTCATGAGGCTCTCTAGTGGTAATGGCTGAAACACTCGATGAACCTGAGGTCCACTACCGAGGATGTGTCACAAAATTCTAACAACAAACCTAGGGATGTTTTGGTCTTTAAAGAATCTTAAAAAATATGATTCAACATTCGCTGCTGTTTTACCGTTTTTTTCCAGTATGATTTACTTATGCATACTTTTACTGCTATTTTAACCATTCATATATCAAAATGTTGAGCTCATTCAGAAGATGGGTGTTATGACTATTGTTTATACATATATATATAAAATTTTGTACTTTTCAAAATATTTAACTTTATTTACCAACACATTGTGATCACTTTGATTCCTGTAAAACATTTTTCTTTTTGAAATTTGCTTCAGCATACTTGCTCTCTTTTCGTCTTTTAGCTACTTTTAGTTTTAAAGGTGACCTATTATGCAAAATTCACTTTTTGCATGTTTCTGTACTTCCATTTTGGTATCTACTGCTTCTGGAAACAGTCCAAGTGCAAATAAACAATAACAAAAAAAACACCCAGCCATTTTTTGACAATAAGTAAATGTTTTCTGGTGTCTGCAAAACGACCTGTTTCAAAAACCTTGAGATTGATGCGTCACAATTCCCGTTACCTAACAACCCCAAGCCCAGCCCAGCCCCTCACCTAGCAACCCAAGTGGAGCTCCTCCCACTTTATTACAGGAAGACCATCACGTTTGTTTGGCTGGTTTTACTGCTGAACATTATCTGCTGGGAAAAGAAAATGTTTTATTGTTGGCTACAATATAGAACATGTGTCTATATTGCCGCTGTCCTGACCCGCTACCAGTCGGGTTTCGGACTGTTGATTACCGCTGTCTGACTCAACAAATGTCAGTTCAGACCTGCCAAGTGCCCCTGGCCCAAAGTCAGAATCCTCAGAGTTTGAATTAACAACAATATAAATGTGTGTCAGATCCGCAGCCTTTAATCCTTCAGAGAGTTTTTATGTTTGGAGTTGGGACTGAGTTGGGGGCGTGGCCAACAGCAGCTTATTTGCATAATAGTGATGTAGCCCTAAAACCGCTCATTCTGAAATGAGCTCAAAACAGGCAGAACTGATCAGGTGAAATCTCAATATCTGTGAATGATTTTGTGTATTAAATGTAATGAAGATGTTTTGTATAGACCACAGACCTGTCCTAACTTGTTCAAGGAAGCATAATAGGCCCCCTTAAGTTATTATTTGTTACTTTTAACTTCTACTATTTTACTTCTTTTAGGTAGTGTTTTGCTACTTCTAGCATTTAACTAACTTTTTGTTGCATTAATTTTCTATCTAGCTCTTTGCAATTTTTTTGCTTTCAGCTCACCTGTTGCTGGTTTTACCTGATGTTTCACTACTTTTAGCTTTTAACTAGCGTCTTGCTACTTTTAGCTTTTAGCTACCATTTTGCTACTTTAGCTACCCTTAGGTATTTTTAACGAGACATTTGCTACATTTAGCTTTCATCTAACATTTTGGTATTTTCAACTTTTAGCTGGTGTTTTGTTTCTTTTAGCTTTAACAACTCAGTTTCAACTTCTTCAGCAAATTTCAACAGTCATTAAGGACTCAGCATTCATGCTACATTTTCACAGAAAATGCAATTTCTCCCGTCTAAAATTAAAGATGTGATCTTGCTCTGCTTTTGCTGCCTTTGCTTTCCCTCTTCAGACAGTTTCTGTCATTGAACTGATTGGGAGAGTGCTTACTGGCTCCTACATCTAACCCTGGTTGAAAGCTGTAGTTTGAGATATGTTAGTTCCACGCCTTTGTTGCTGATAACAGCACCACATAAATATATACAAATCCTCCTTTCCAACATATATACACTCACACTTTATATGACTACCCTTCATATATATCCCCTGGGATGAATAAAGTTGAATTAAAATTGAATAATATCAAAATTTTGATTCCAGAAATTTCTTTTGAGTAGCACCAGAGGGATCCTAAGTATCATCAGTGATATTTGTACCACAGTTTGAGACACATAACATTAAAGTAAATAAGTCAGTAAAAAGTTAAATCAAATTAACATTTTTAAAACAACGGAAGTTGATCATTGTGCTGTACAGTAAAATCATAAAACAATTAAAACAAAGGCATACATTTTAAAAACAAAATCATCAAAGCAAAAAATAAATAAATAAAAACCTTGGCTGCTAAAGCAAGTAAATAGTGTGGAAACTAAGCTTGAGAAAGTCTAAAATTGTATTCTAGTCATTTATTTTCATGTTCTGGTGTTGGGCTAAGTTAGGCTGAACAACCCCAGACTCAGCTCTTCCTGAGTGTGTGCCCACAGGGCTGGTTGGCCCTCCTGTCCTCCCAGTGTTTACCAGTTCACTGGTCACTAATGAGTATTTACTTCATTATCAACCACCGCCAAAGGCAATAATGTTTAGGAGCAGAGCAAGTAAAGACGGCAGCAGAGTGAGGAAATGTGATCAGTTTGTCCCCCAGCAGTCTAAGCTTATAGCCACATATCTAAGGGAAAGCTAAGGAAACCCAAGCCCACCCTAACTATAGCATTTATCAAAAAAGGAAAGTCTTGAGGCTCAGTTACAGTCGCTCTTTGTAGTGTTGCACAGGGCTCTGTGCATGGCGCGCAGACCTGAGTGGGCAGTGTAGGCGTTTATACATGACACTTACGTTGGTGCAGTATTCTCCGAAAAGACAGGGGACAGTACGCTACATAACCAATGGAGATATGGAAAAAGAAAAAGAGAGCAGATGGTTGTCACATCAAAGATGGCTGCAGGTATTCAGGAGGAAGAGCTGTTGTGTTTCTGGCTGTGATACAGAGAGGATGTTTCAACTTAAAGCATTCAGTTTGACTTTCAGTGATTTATTTGCTTTAGTTGTGATTCACCCATCATAGGACTAATATTTCTATAAACTCTCCTATTTATCAGCTGCAGCAGTAATCTCCTTCCATGAGTTTTGAACCGTTTGATTATCTTTGTGATCTCTCGCAGAGGGATCATAAAAATGCTGACACAGGCAAACCAGCTCCACTAGAACACCAGAATCATCCATTTTGAATGAAGCGCGATGTGTGCGGTCCGCGCCAAGTTACAAAAACTAGGAGGTGCACGACCAAGCAACGTGACACCGCGCAGGGCCTTTGTATTATAAGCCTGGGGGAAACCCTGCAGTTGTTGATTAGAGTGAAACTGACTGGGTACCAGGCTTAATGCTCCATTGTAGATTTTGAAAGCTAAAGTATGAGACCTCCTCCTCTGTTTCAAGTTGGTTTCTCTCTTTTAACGTTTATGTTATGCTATGATATCTACCATCCTCTCAAACTATCTGTCCTCTCTGTCAAAATATGAACATTTTGGTCCTCAAAGGAGTGTCCCTTATCCTTGAGGTGTAGGTGGACAGCTGAGTCCTGTCCCGAAGAGGTGGCTCTCCTGTGTTGAGCCATGCGTCTGTGGAGAGGTTGTTTGGTCTCTCCAATATAAAGGTCTGAACATTCTTCGCTGCACTGAACGGCAGACACAACTCCGCTCAGTTTGGTTGTTTTGTCCTTAGGATGGACCAGCCTCTACCTGAGAGTCTTGTTGGGTTTGAAATGTACTGGGATGTTGTGTTTGGAGAAAATCCTTCTGAATTTCTCTGATACTCCAGCAACGTAAGAAATGACAATGTTCTTTCTTCTGTTCCTCTCCTTGTTCTGTTCCGTGGTGTGGAACAGTGGATTTCCTAGCTGACTTGACAAAAGCCCAATTTGGATACTCACATGTTTGGAGAGCTTTTTTGATGTGTTCCTGTTCTTTTTCACAACGCAGACAAACGTGATACCTTTTTATTAAAAAAAAAATGCCACAAACATTACTGAAATAACTTAAAACTGACAAAAGTAATAACTGGGGAAAAAAATCAACAAATGAAAATCAGTCATTTAAAAATTTTAAATGATTATAATTTTTTTTGTACATGTACATCATCTATGATAAAAATAACTACTAATTATGCATCATTCACTACCAAAAGTATACTGTTTGTTTTGTTGCCAATAATTTCAAGTAGTTTGCTTACATTCAAACATTGACAAGTACACTTCGGACAGTCTTGGTGCACAACACATCTTGAGTCAATAAAATAATCCCAGGATTAAACAGAGTCAGGGGGAGACAATGGAATCAGACATGCCAGGTTGAAAGCAAAAAGGTAAAGTTCTTCTCTCTTCTTTGACTGAAAGCTGTCAGGATGAAAGTCAACAGAAGTAGAATTAATTTGGGGGATGAAATCAAGCGGTGGAGTGCAATAAAGTAAAGGTTGGGACTAAGATCGTAGGCAAATGAACTGTGCCAAGATATTATGATCTCTAATGGTAGAATTTCCATAACTGATCGTAACTGATCGCCAAATTGTTGTAAACAAAGGCAAGCAATATTTGCTGTTTTTGAATGCAATTTTTATGAAAACCTTTATGAGTTTAAATTATATTAACAGTGAGCAACAGCGCAGGGCCGCTCTGGAATCATTTGGTGATCTAACCCCCCATTTCCAACCCTTAATACTGAGTGTCAAGCAGGGTGGCAATGGGTCCCATTTTTACAGTCTTTGGTATGACCCAGCTGGGGATTAAACCCACAACCTACCAGTTTTAGGGCAGACACTCTACCACTAGGCCACTGATCCAGGTTAGTCCAGCAGCCAGTACTGCAGCAGATGTGTGCATCTGTCAGGTCTGTCCTATAATGCTGGCAGATGTTGACATAATTGATCACGTGCCAGCGCTGTGATTTTGGATTTTTTCATGTGCTTTTATGAATGTCAGGGTGGGTGAACATTGTGTTGGCAATTCAGAGACCAAAGCAGGTATACAGCTCCAGAATGGTTATGCCTTGTTTATTTTTCATTCCCTGTCCATGTCAGCCAATAGCATCAGGCCTTGTCTCATAGAATGATGTATATGGGACATGTGTAAAGAGCAGGCCATCTTGACAAACTGAGTGGCCGTGCAGGAAGAATAGTGAGAGAGACTGCCAAGACACCTGTGACCACCCTGAAGGAGTAACAAGCTTTAAAGGAAGTGAATACTTATGAAACCACTTATTTTAAAATATCTATTTGTATTTAATTGGTATTACTCTGTAATAATTTGATTTCACTTTGATATTGGGGAAGGTTGTTTGGAACTTTTTTGTAAAGAAGGCCAATTTATATTGACCATGACTGATTTATGACAGCAATAAAAGCATAAAAGATCCAAGGAAATCAATATTTTTTATGGGCACTGTAGGCTGCAAATTAAAACCACTCATTTGGATAACTTCTTTTAAGACCTGTCAAAGTTTTTAATTTAGAAGTCACTTCAGTCAATGTAAGCTGTAAACCACAGAAAATATGTATATTTAAGAGTATGTCTCCTTTAGGTAAAATACTGGTCACCATGCAGTGGAGATGTCACGACTTGCTCCAGTTCTCACCTTAAGTCTCAGCTTGCCTACAGAGGTTTTTATGAGCGAGAACAGAAATGATAAAGTCAGAGGTCTTCACTGGTAAAACAGTCCTCGCCACTTAGTCTTAACATTAGTATGTAAACACACAACAGAGGACATATTTGCATACCTATATTTAAAAGTGAGATACATAAACCTTATCCAGTGTATTTACATCAGACATGTTGACTTTGGTCCAACAGAGTAGACCAACTCTAGACAGATTTCTAACCTGTCACCTGTCAAACATGGAATGTTAAGTATTGGACAAAAAATACAGCATTTTACATCAACTGACTGATATGTGTGTGGAAATAGGAAGTAAATCTCTGTAAAGTATTCTACAGTAGATTAAATCATAAACATGGTGGCGACTGCCAAGGTGGGTAGAAAGAGAGCCAATGCAGATACAATATAGGAGGAGGTGGGCCAAGAAATAACGTGCACAGCCTAGAATACAGTTCTGCAGGGAATACACACAAAAATAGACCATGATTTTCAGAAACTACTCCTTCAAAATGCAGCTAAATGGCTGACCTTAGACACACAATTCAGTGAGACTACAACAGAAAACTCAGCTATTTTCTCTCAATTTTGGGCCTCCAACTACTCTCCAACAGTTGCAGCACAGCAAGATACCACCGTTACAGACACATTAGGTGCTTTCAGACCGCATTTCATTTATAACCATCTGAAGTAGTCCATCTTGTCTTTTGTTTTCACACTGCTAGTACTGTGGACATTCATAGTCTTTATAATTATGTATTGGGACTTTAAGCTCATGTATTAGAGTAAAAGCTTTCTTGACTCCCTAGGAACTCTCAAGTGATGTAAAGGGATGTGATTGGTCCATACATAAACAAACATTTAGTGACTGAGCAAACTGAAAGCTCTTCTAGCACTTGCACCATAAAACTGAATTTGCATTGCTGAAGTAAAAGCTACTTAACTGCCGTTTACTGTGATGTGCTTCTCTTTGAATGTGTGCAGCACATGTCGGATGAGTCTTGGCTCTTATACCTCCTTCTTCTGAATGGTTGTAGCACTCCTAAACTCCACTGTTAAATTAAACCAAAGATCCACAACAAACAGCTTTAGCTGCAGAGTTTTCCATTGTTATTGATGCATCTCATGTGTGTAGTTGTTGAGACTTCACTGACAGTTGTCTGAGTGTTGTGAATTCACAATATTTCTCTGGTGATGCAAAAGCAAACATGTATGTCCTTATAACCACTCCATAGTGGGACTAACAGTCCTTATAAATGTTTGGTCCGAATTAGTGCTGGGCGATACATATTGTGGGGACGATAGAAAAGTGTCTATCGTGATATATTTTCTTCTATCGTCTCTATAGTTTCTGTCGTTTCTATCAGAATTGTATCAATGATTCATGTAAATATTTCATAACGTAGGCTACAACGAATATATTAGTGTTGTCACTTTGCATACATTCAGTTTATATAAGTGATAAATATTAAGAAAAAATAACTATTTTGCGAAGAACCTCCATTTTGCGTTTTGCGACATGACGCTGCTTTACGTGTGGGTTTGCGACATGCTTTACGGCAGCAGCTTTCTGTGCAGCGCCGTGTTTTTACCATAAGTGCTNTATCGTTTCTGTCATAATTGTATCAATGATTCATGTAAATATTTCATAACGTAGGCTACAACGAATGTATTAGTGTTGTCACTTTGCATACATTCTGTTTATATAAGTGATAAATAATAAGAAAAAGGTAATATGCTAACTATGCTAATGCTAACTCTGCTATTAGACTGTTTTCTCATCTGACGCCAACACAACAAACCTCTTCTATCACTTAAAGAAGAAACACAAAAAAGAATATTTAACAATCCAAAAAGTGCAAGGTCAAACGAGTTGTAAAAGAGCCGGGAAAGTTGTGAAAAGTGAAACTATAGTCGGCCGAAGATAATGGAGTCTGTTGTCATTTGATACTGTTACGTCTAACAGGTACATATATATTGCTGCACTAAAATGCAGCAGATCTCATTTGTGAAAATTCAGTTAAATGTCACTTCAAAATAAAGCTTGAAAAAAGTAAGAAATTAGATTATTTTTTCATATTTTTCAGAGAATAACCGACAACGTACGTAATTGGGGTACATCGTGATATATATCGTTATCGTGATATAAAATTATCCATATCGTGATGTTGGATTTTTGCCATATCGCCCAGCACTAGTCCGAATATGCCTATTGACAAACACACTCTTTTTTAGTAAAGCAGTTGCCTTTAGGATGCCACAGACATCAACATACACAAATTCACAGACAATTAAAGGTCTAGCATTCCTTGAAGGAATGCATATCACCCGCCACCTTTCATGCCAAAGTCTTAGACTAAGATCATCTTATGTTGAGAAACAATGAAGTTGTAGCTGTTTTGATCAAACCTTGAGAATAGCCTTATGCATGATCTCATGCAATATCACAAGAAGTCTCACTTAGAGTATGTACAGTAAACGACTCAGCTACGACCACATCAGATTTTTTTTTTCCAATATTTGTAAAAGTGTCTGAGTTGCCTAATGTGGAATAGCTGTGGCACCCATCTTGACTCCAAAAGTTAATTAGTTGTAGATGTCCAGCCAATGATTACTTTCTGTGAGTTTCATTAAAACATGACCATTGGTTCATGGGATATTTTGCTCAGAATATGGGTTATAAATGACTCTCTGCTACTACCAGACCAAATTTTAGCTCAGTATCTGTAAAACTGACCGAGCTATAGACATTTTTGTTTTTTGAAGGCCATTTGGTTGTGGCAGCCATCTACAATTGGGTTGACTCCAAATGTTATTCAGTTGTAAATCTACATCGAATTATCTTTTTCTCTGAATTTCATTAGAATTTGTCCAGTAGTTCATGAGATATTTTGCTAACAGACGAACACATTGAAACAGATGCATGTAATATTTTCCATTTTAGACTTTAGACTAGCAGGTGATAAACAGGAGCACCGACTGTTCATTCAGCATCCCTCAATTTAACTTTGAGCACGCAGAGACAAAGACCCATAGTTTAGGCTTATCATTTTATCAGGTGACACATTGTGTAGTAGGACTGGGGTTCACAAACACACACAGGTAAAACATTAGAGGAGGTGCAGCACTGTCACAGATCATTATTTCTTCAGTGTTTGTCAGATTATCAGCAATTATCTGATAGCAGGACTCCTTATCTACAGAGAGGAGAGCAAGTTTGTGCTCGTAGTCCAGCCAAGTCCTCACACATAGATCCTCAGACTGCCTGGAGCCTGTAGAGGCTGTTGGCCAATAGCTGTTCAACTAGCTGTGTGATTTAAAGCTCCACTGCTACTACTCATTATTTTTGTTTGCATATCTTTCTAAGCTGTCCCATAAACTATCTGATCCAAACACTAAGCTCTTCTCTTTAACAAAAATGAAGCACTTTCTCACTTAAAGCATTTAATTTGCATCTTTGCTTTAATGACTGAAATGAGGCCTCATATAATATGACTTACCTCACAAATGTGGTTAAGGCAAGCATCTTAAAAGGATAGATTGATTACTTTTGTGATGTTCTGTATAATTGTTATTAAAGGTTATTAATCCATCTAAACATGGAGTACGGAGAAAAGGGCAAAAGTCTTTGTCTAGGCTAAGCTATGGTTAGCCAAACAAGGGCTTGTTTTTTGCTGCTTTTTCGGCTTGTGAAACACTCTTTCTCAAACACGACATACCATTGTGAAAGAACGGTACATGAGTGAATTGTCAGGATCTGGGGGTTTTGTGGTTTTTTTGTATTGAGTTTATGGTTTCTTTAATTCGTTATTTGGTTCCTGTCTTCAACCTTGTCTTAGTTCAGTTCTTGTTCCTTGTGTCTTTGTTTCCTGTCATCATTCACTTCTCCTCAGTCAGTCTCTTGTTTTCCTGCCACGCCCATCTTCACCTGATCCTAGTTGTTATCACTCACCTGTTCCCACTTCCCCTAATTACCCTCTGTTTTAAAACCTGGGCATCTCCTCCACTCACTGCTGGTTCATTGTCACTTCACGCACTGTCTGGTTGTCCCTCTCTTCTTGTGTCTTAGGTTTGCTTGTGTCTCAGTTTTGGCTTTGTTATGTTTGGTTTTGCTGCCATGTCAGCCTTTGTTTTTGATTCTTTTATTTTAATAAATTAGTTTTCCTTTTTGAAAAGGAGTCTGTGCTTTGGGTTCGTCTCCTTTTCTGCCCATCATGACACTAATATTAAACCTCTACACTTTTACATGACACTATCTGTTTAGTTAGTCACTATTTTCTCATTCAAACAATGCATATTATTATTATTTTTGTTTTAAAGGAGACCTACTATGCAAAATTCAATTTTTGCATGTTTTTGTACTTCCATTTGGGTATCTACTGCTTCTAGAAACAGTCTTAAGCGCAACCCCCCCCCAAAAAAAAAAAAAAAAAAAAAACTGCCGTTTTTTGACAATCAGGAAATGTTTTCTGGTGTCTGTAAAACGAACACTTTTCGGGTTTGAACCTGCTGATTGCTGGTGTCCGACTCGACAAATGTCGGTTCGGAACCGCTAAGTGCCCCTGTCCCAAAGTCAAAATCCTCAGAATTTGAACTATTAGTGCTATAAGTGTTAGTCAGATCCACAGTGTTTAATCCTTCAGTGAGTTTTTATGTTTTTTTATTGTAGTGCAGAGTTGGTGGGCTGCTGGGTGTTGGGGGCAGCGTGGCAGCTTATTTGCATAAAAGTGACGTAGCCCTAAAACCGCTCATTCTGAAATGAGCTCAAAACAGACAGAACTGATCAGGTGAAATCTCAATATCTGAGAATGATTTTGTGTATTAAATTTAATGAACAGGTTTTGTATAGACCACAGACCTATCCTAACTTATTCAAGGAAACATAATAGGTCCCCTTTAAAAATAAAGTTAAATGTTTTGAAAAGTTTTCCAGTAACAATAAACAAAGGTTACTAGAACTGCAAGCAGTTATAAACGGGTTCCAAGCCCCCACGCTCCGCCCCTCTCTGCGCGCTCTGCTCTGCTTGTTAAAAGCGATTTTATGGCACACTTGGTCAAGAAATTAAATTAATAAAAAATCTATATTATGTAAAAGAATATACCAAGCTATTGTCAGATGATCAAGTCTACTTCTGTAATAATATGTATTTATCTCCATGTCCCTAGTTTCAATGCTGTTTCAGTAAAAAAAAAATGTTAACCTTAATTTTATAACACAATGAGCCAAATAAATATTCATTAAAAAATCCATAACTCTCCAAAAATTTACCAAAATATTCTCTAATGACCATACCTACATGTGGAATAATTTTTTTTTATTTCTATGCTCCTGAATCAAATGAATTGTTTATGAAAAATTGATAACTTAATTTTAATGACGTCCAGCTAATACACAAAAAATCATAAAAAATTGCAACTTTATGATAAAATTTCCTAAATATTCTCACATCACCGTGTGTATATGTGGAATAATGTTTGCACTTTGGGAAATCTCCACACTCAACGGCTTTTGTAGAAGAAATTGTTAACCTTCGTCATAGCAGTGTTGGTCATACTGAAATATATTCAGGAATTTGTTAAAATCTATAATGTCCCAAAAAAATCTCAAAATATTCACAGATGACCCTGATCATGTCCTTTGTTTGCCTAAATTGTCCAATTCACCATAGTCTAAAGCTTTTTCCAAAATAAAATAAAAACAAGCTATGTTAGTTAGCATTTATTTTTTTCTTGATTAACCACAAGGGGGCGCTCAAATTTAAGTGATATTTCTTGTGCTTTGTAGTTAGGCTAGATCTGAGCAGAGTACCAAATTTCAAGTCGTTCGACCAAACAGAGTCAGAGTTGCTACTGCTAGCGTGAGTTACGAACTTCGTAAATAGTAACGACACACTTTAATATAAAGCTGCAAATTTTGATCAGCACTTTCAGGGTTCATGCAAGGAACATATCCTGTAAGTCTTAGCACTCTAAACTCAACAAGTGATTTTTTTTTGTAAATTTTTCGAAATGTTAATGGCTAAACATACGTTTTTCCACATAAGCCACACCCACTTTGACCAATCATTACCATCTTGAAAACATAGTTTCAGGGTTGTATCCTGAAGATACCCACCAAGTTTCACGTAAATCCATTCCGCTATTTCGGCAGTAGAAATTTTACGTCTTTGTAGCGCCCCCTAGTGATGGATAGAGCTGAAAATGGAGAGAATTTTTTTTTTTTTCTGCCTTAGGCACCACTGGTGTAAAAACTATTGATAAATTTTAAACTGTTCTTAAGTTACGCTAAATAAACTTTTATTTTGGAAATTTTTCTTTTTGTTTACGCATAATTCATAAACTGAGCATTTCTTTGAAAATCCGTTCACGACGTTGGGTTAGCCGGTGGTCCAGTCATCCCACGTGAAGTTTTGCTTTATTTGGCTTTAAGCCTTGGGAGGAGTTAACGAAAGTAGGGTCAGCATATTTTGCGAGTTTTCTACTAATTAGCATAATTTTACAATTTTTTTTTTCAAAACTCACATAAAAAGGTACGGTTTACAGAACACACCAGAATAGAGATACTGCGCGTACATCTAACAGTTGTGAAAGAATTTGCAAAAGGGCATTTTTTGTTGTAACAGCGCCACCTAGTGGTCAAATTTTGCAACCTTTGCCTCAAACATAGAGAGCACCATTCTGTAATAGATCAGTAATTTCTGCGAAGTTCAAGTTTGATTTGACCAAGTTCAAAGATCAAAAGTGAGATAGCATATAAGCCACGCCCACTTCAATATAATATTCAAGATATCACCTCAAGGTGCGGTCTTGATAATCTGTACCAAGTTTGATGTAAATCCATCAAGCGGTTATTCAGATATAAACTTTATGAAATTATAGCGCCCTGTTTGGTAAAACTGCATCAAATTTAATACAAAGTGGAAACATCTTATCCACTATTGGGATCTAAATGCATTTTCCATAATCTTAAAGTGTGGCAGAGATAGTTCTGAAGTATTTAGTATTGAGTTACTTGCAAAAAAGTCAAACTTTTTAAATCATTTCCATCATCCCTTCAGCAGATTGGCCTATAGATGTTATGTATCAAGTTTCACATGGATCCAGCTTTTATTGTGGGAGTTGTATTCGAAACTAGATTTGGCTTTTCCCCAGGAGTTTCTGGTTTTTCTGGCCAATGCGTTTTACCGAAGAAGAATAAAAATAACAAATAATGAAAAATGCGTACAAAAACAATAGGGTTCCCTGTTCCGCTGGGAGCAGGCAAACGGCCAGGCCTTGCATTGGCCGTCCACTCGCTTCCGTGGGCTTGGAACCCTAATAATACACTATTACTATTACTACCAGCAGTGGAAATTGGCATCTGCCACTGGCCAAATGTGAGTAAACGTTTGAAGTGGTGTGTAAATTTGAACAACGCACCAGCTAAATTTCCTTCATATTTCACCCTAAAAGTAGTTTAACCTGCCATGTTTGGAGTCATTTCACTTCAAGTCATTGTTTTACTTTTGACCTACTGTATTACACAACAGACCTAAAATCACACAAAAAACAAAATCAGAGTGAAAAATCCTTAGTTTTTTTACTGTAAAAACCACAAACATACTTAATAAAATGTTTTTACAACTTAGAATGCAAATATAATCAGTAATATTCATAAACATGTGAACAAATTGAACCAACAACAAAGTTATATACACTTTCTCCATTAAAATCCTGACAATGTTTTAGGCGTTTTTTAGACCAAACAATCAGGAGTTCTAATAAATTGCCATAAATCCTATGTACCACTCATATAAACAGTTTCTGTCCAAAAGAAGGCAGAGGGGCACATCACATTCTTAGTTTTGGTCATTTTCTATGTCCTGTTCATGCAGGATCATTCAGGTAAATGTTTCAAAATATATCCTGATGATTGATGATGATTTTCAAAAATATATATATATCGTGAATAATTTATCATAACTCTGGTTTTCCTTGGCCTATCGAGATAATTTAAAAACTGGTGTAAAGCTTGAAGTCTGGACTTTCGACACAAATGAAAACAAAGTCTCTGACAGGGTGGATCTTTCCCGCTAGAGCGTTTTAAATCGGTCATGTGACTTGGACGCGCCGGTGCGTCCGTTGACCCAGGAGAGTTAAATTCTAGGGGTAAAAACAGCCTAAATTAGGCTGTTGGTTAGATGATAGACTTTATCTGAGCTGTAATATCATGAAGTACACGGGTGTTCCACTTGCACTGCATCCTTAAGTACTTGGCAAGTCCATACTTGTCAGCTGTACTTAGCAAGTATGCAAGTCCATACTTTCTTTCTTGGCCCTGTCATTCTTCACCACTCTTGATAGTCTCCCACTTTGACTGTGGGACCTCCAGTCCATACTCCACCCAGATGTTCCTGTACACTATTCCAGCCACTTGGTTATGGCGTTCTATGTATGCTTTGCTTTCCTGCATCGTACGTCCTGAGACCCTGGCTTTTGTTGCTGTTCTTGTGCTGCCATGATTAATGTCCTTCAATCCAACCTTCTTTAGCCACTGGTAGGATTTGTTGATATCAGGTAACTCTTCAATCTGCCTGCGTTACATGCTGTGCAGTGTCTTATATTTCCATCTTTTTGCTGCCTGAGACATTCACTTTGCAGATCATCAGCTATTATACCAGCAGTATCTGATGACTGGCTCTGCATACATGTTGATGGCTTAGACTTTGTTCTTGCATTTGGGATTCCTAGACATCTGCAATGGGAGATCTTGTAGCCAACTTAGGGCCTTAGCATTTATGTACACTTCTGTATTTTTTTGTAGATTCTATATTTTTGTACCTGGAAAGCACTATATATATATATATATATATATATATATATATATATATATATATATATATATATATATATATATGTGTGTGTATGTGTGTGTGTGTGTGTGTGTGTGTGTGTGTATTGTTACGTCCCCTGGCTATAGGGGCTATAAGGGACCAACATAAATTCAGACAGTGAATGAGGATTCATAATAGGCAGTTACGATGTTTATTTGCTGCCAAGTTGTTAAATTAGATTCAGGACAGACTGATAAAAGCTTCAGGGAGAGCTCAGGCCAACAGAACAAACAAAACAACCCTGAAAGAAAAAAAAGAAACTTACCTAACTCCACAGAAAAACAAAAATATACAAACCTACAATATAACCTACCTACCAGCACGTAAACAGGAGAAAATGGACATCAAACAAAATGGCAGCTCTCCCCTACAAAATCAGTCTGACCAAGGTTACATTACAACAAAGGCATTCAAGCATGTACAGCAAAGGTGTATGGCAGCTAAAAGGCCAAAAGGCAACTTCACAGCCCTTAAGTAGTGCTGCACGACTGATTGACTTGTGACACAGGAAGCGGCACCCAATCTCAGGGGAGGAGGCGGAGCCTAAGAGAAACATAAGGCATTACTTCAATGCAAAAAAACAAAACAACATCCACACTAGGGGATTAGCTGGGACATGGCACAGCGGTTAAGTCACACAACTTAATAATGAGTGAGAGACATAAAAATGATGCCATGGCGGCTCAAATGTCTCCCAGATTAACAAGATTCACGTTCCTCCTCATAGGAGAAGGAAGCTTTAGGCAAACAGACAAGAGGCTGACTCTATCTCAAAAGGTTCAATGACCTTTGGAGCCAGCTTCTTGGAGGTGTGCTTGAGAGGTATATCTCAGGATGAAAGCCAAACTTTTGCCCCATGTACTTGGGGTTCAGGGTTGTCAGTATGTCAGTTCTGATCAGCAGTTCTAAGAAGAGGTCTGACCCCAGATTTACTGACACCAATGCAGGTGATGTTGGATGGAGGGTACAGACACTTCTGTGTCCTGCTGGATAGGGAACAGAGGAGGTTGAAACCCAAGTTAGGCTTTAAATGGTGTTACATAATCCTGTGGCAGAAGAGGTCATAGTGTTATGAAGCTACTCAATCCAGGCTAAATGAGAACTCCTAGTAGTGGGATTGGTCGAGACAACATCTTCACGCAGCTTTCATTTCTTGGTTAAGTCATTCATTTTGACATTAGGACATGTATGAAGGAAAGGTTTTGCTGATACAAAGAGGAAAATAATGAAGCAGATACCGGTTTCTGCTCCAGCCAATATCAGGGGACTTTATTGTTCAAAGCACAAACCTTGCACTCTGTTCACATTCACAGAACATCCCCAAAATCCCACTTTCTCACCCTTTTAGGGCGTATACATACAGTACTTACATTGATGTGTATGAGAGTTATGACCAACCCACGCTTGTGTTATGATGTACTATGACTTGCGTAACTTCTGGTAAGTATCCCAGACATTCTTACTAGGCCAGCTCAGCCTGAACTTGCTGGAACATCACCATAAAATACTGTTCTCAGACAGTGTCCTAGAACATAACAAACTTCTTAATCTTTCTTTACTCAGAATCAGAATCAGTTTTATTGCCATTGTCAATGAACAGGGTTCACAGACTAGGAATTTGCTTCGGTGTTCAGGTGCAATAGGTATCAAATATAACAATGAAGAAAGACAAAGGGTAATTTATTTATTCATTTATTTTTTTGCTTCAACCAGTGATGACGTGGCCAATGCAGAGATATAGAGTTACGAGTTCTAACTGTTCAGGAGTCTGACGGCAGAGGGGAAGAAACTGTTCTTATGGCGGGATGTTCTGGTCTGAACGGACCGAAACCTTCTGCCTGAGGGTAGTGGCATGAACAGGCTGCTTGCAGGGTGAGAAGGGTCAGCTGTGAACCGACCTGCTCTCCTCATAGTCCTGGAGACGTATAGGTCATGGAGAGATGGGAGGCTACAGCCGATCACCTTCTCAACGGAGCGCAAAACGCACTGCAGTCTGTATCTGTCCTTGGCAGTGGCTCCGGCATACCACACTGTGATGGAGGAGCTGAGGATGGACTCGATGATAGCCGTGTAGAATTGCACCATCAGCCTGGCTGGCAGCTTAGCTTTCTTCAGCTGTCACAGAAAGTACATCCTCTGCTGGGCCTTCTTAATAAGGGAGCTGATGTTTGGCTCCCACTTGAGGTCTTGGTTGATGGTGGTACCGAGGAACCGGTAGCAGGCCACAGTGGTGATGGGGGTGTTGTTAAGGGTGAGGGGGGGCAGAGGGGCTGTGGCCTTTCTGAAGTCCACAATCATCTCTACTGTTTTCTGGGCATTGAGTTCCAGGTTGTTGCTGCTGCACCAGGTCACCAGCCGGTCCACCTCCCACCTGTAGGCAGACTCATCACCATCCGAGATGAGCCCGATGAGGGTGGTGACATCCGCAAACTTAATAAGTTTTACAGAGTCGTGGCTGGAGGTGCAACAGTTAGTGTACAATGAGAAGAGCAAAGGGGAGAGAACACATCCCTGTGGAGATCCTGTGCTTATAGTCTGTGCGTCGGAGACTTTCCCCAGCCGCACGCGCTGACTCCAGTCCGTCAAGAAATCTGTGATCCACCTGCAGGTGAAATCAGGCACGTTGAGCTAATAAAGCTTGTCCTGGAGCAGAGCAGGAAGGATGGTGTTGAATGCAGAGCTAAAGTCCACAAACAGGATCCTGGCGTATGTTCCTGGTGAATCCAGATGCTGCAGGATGAAGTGGAGAGCCAGGTTTATGGTGTCATCTACAGACCTGTTGGCTCCGTAGACAAAATGCAGAGGGTCCAAGAGGGGGTTGCAGATGGCCTTGAGGTGGGATAAGACCAAACGTTCAAAGGTTTTCATGACTACAGACGTGAGAGCCACAGGCCTGTAGTCATTGAGTCCTGTGATGCGTGGCTTCTTGGGAACAGGGATGATGGTGGAGGACTTGAAACAGGCTGGGACGTGACATAACTCCAGAGAAGAGTTGAAGATACCTGAACAGCCTGCTCACATCCTCCTCTCGGACTGAGAGAGCAGGGGGGGATGGGTGTGATCCAAAGTGGTGTGAGGGGTTGGGTGGGGTTGGTGGTCCGAGTCTTCAAAGCGTGAATAGAAGTCGTTCAGATCATTTGCAAGTTTAATATTGTCAGTAGAGTGAGTTGCTCTGGGCCTGTAGTTGGTGATCTCTCTCAGCCCCCTCCATACAGTGGCAGAGTTGTTTGCAGAGAACTGCTGTTCCAGGCGTGTATTGTACCTGGATCTAGCCTTTGTCACCTCCCTGCTAAATCCATACTTTGCACGTCTGTAGCTGTCTCCGTCTCCCTCTTTGAAGGCAGCCTCCTTCTGCTGGTGGAGCTGTCTGAGTTTGGGTGTGAACCAGGGTTTGTCATTATTGAAAGTGACTCTGGTGCATGACGGGATGTACACTCCTGATCAAAATCTTAAGACCAGTCAAAAAGCTGTGACTACAATGTAGCTTACTGCCATCAGTGTGTGAATGTGTGAATGACTGTTTGTAGTGTAAAGCCCTTTGGAGTCCTCGAACTTGAAGGAATTTACCATTTTTGGCACAGTTTAGATAGCATATGGTTACGACCTCCATGACCCACCTCTGAAAGATTAGGTTAGAAATGTGAGAGTCTTTAGCCAGAATAATGGAATGCTTCATATCTTCTGGCATCTCTGTTCTGCTAAGTCTTCCACCAACTCTCAACACATCGACCTCCAGTATGGGATTAAGTTTGCAAATGTGACTGGTCCTCTAAACATGCATTCCTTTTGTTAACCCTCTGGAGTCTAGGGTGAAACTGGACGTTTTTAGACTAGTTTTGATTTTCCTTCATATTTCACCCTAAAAGTGGTTTAACCTGCCACGTTTGGAGTCATTTTTGTCAGCACAACCTCCCAAGTGTGAATTTCAAGTGATTTTTTTACTTTTGACCTACTGTATTAACACAGCAGACCTAAAACCACACAAAAAACATAAAATCCGAGTAGAAAACTCTTTTTTTTACTGTAAAAATCACAAACATACTTAATGAAATATTTTTACAAGTTAGAATGCAAATATAAACAGTAATATAATATTCATAAACACATGAACAAACTGAGCAAACAAAGTTATATACACTTTTTCCATTAAAATTCTGACAATTTCTTAGGCGTTTTTTAATCAAAACAATCAGGAGTTCTAAAAATTGCCATTAAACCTTTGTGCCACTCATATAAACAATTTCTGTCCAAAACAAGGCAGAGGGGCACATCACATTCTTAGTTTTGGTCATTTTCTATGGCCGGTTCAGTTATATGTTCCAAAATATATCCTGATGCATGCTCAAAATATGCTTCCAAAATATGGATCTGAATCTGTCTTGTCATTATTTTGGTTGGAAGGAAAGACAAAATGTGATTGTTTCCAGTGATCCTTTTGTTTTTTATTTGTATTTCCATCTCTGCCTCTGAGCCTGTCTATGTGTCTGAGAGGTTCTGACTGCAGCTCCATCATCTCTGGATCTGAGCCTCAAACAGAAGCTGGAGCTCCACATTCAAAAATCTCCTCATTATTTTGACTCAAACACAATAAAACTGACCAAATTAACACTAAACACACCACACTACACCCTATCTATAAAATCCAAATACTAAATATCACAAAACTCATTACCGTATTTTCTGGACTATATGGCGCACTTAAAAGCCTTTAATTTTCTCAAAAAACGACAGTGCGCCTTATAATTCGGAGCGCCTTATATATGTAAGAAGTCGTAATGATTTAGTACGACTTTAGTAAACTACAAAGCCGCACCGCTTGCAGCATTAGGCCCCCACATACTCGGGCGTACTGTGCGTACTCTGTGAGCCGCGCGGACTCCGGGCCGACTGTCCTCGGACAGTTGAGACTTCATACTCGAGTGTACAGATTGCCTAAAATTCTCCCGTGACAAATTTCAGCCATGGCGTCACCGGATGAGGAGGAAGAGATCTCTTGCCTCTTAGCTTACAAAAAAACAAAAGAAAAGAAGGTGCCTTTAGCCCAGTTTCTTCACCACCAGGGCAGCCACCGCACACCTGTCAGTGCTGCACAGAGAGCGGCAGTCGTGCTGCGCACTGGCGCCGATTCTCATCTGAGAGCTAGTGTTGCACACAAAACAGTTCGATGTGCACACCGTTTCTTGCCGGGCAGTTTATTGTGCGACACCAAGTACGCGTATGTGGTCATAAAAATTGATTTTTGCGCGGACATGTCCGGCAGATGTCCACTTCGAGTCTGTGTTGAGTTTGCTTCGAGTATGCACAGACCTCCGCAGAGTGAAGTACGCCCAAGTATGTGGGGGCCTTTACGTTGGTGAAGTATTCTCCGAAAAGACAGAGGGCTGTTTTGTTTCACTTAGTGCACCTTATATATGACAAAAGTTTAAAAATGAAGCATTCATTGACAGTGTGCCTTATAATCCAGTGCACCCTATAGTGCGAAAAATACGACACTCACTCCTGCCCTCGCTGTTTTTGGTTTTTTTTTTGGCGCTGCTGAACTTCCCTCAATTTTTGGCAATGTTTTACATATTGTAGGTTATGTTCAGGAGAGGATGTTTGCCATTCAAGACAAAAACAAAAAACTAAGAAAAAAAACCAACAACAAAGTGGATGTTGTGTTGTAACATCTCCTGTGGTATTTTGTAATTGAAATGTTGAAACTAACAGTGCCTTACATTGTTAAGAATACAAGACAATATCAAGGTGTTTATATTTATGTTAAATTAGAATTGTGTTAAAGATGACTGTCATCTACTACTACACCAAATGTTAGCTTAATTTCTGTAAAACTGATTGAGGTATAGACATTTTTCTGTTTGCTAAAGTTGCTTTGCTGTGACAACAATCTTGAATAAGGTAGACTCCTAAAGTTAATCTATTTTAGATGTGGATCCAATGATTCATTTTTGAGAGTTACATTAAAATCCATTCAGTGATTATTGAGATATTTTGCCAAGAGTGCAGACAAATGAACAAAAACAAGAGGCAAAATGTAATCAAATAAAGTAATGCTACTTGTTGTTATTGATGATAAGATCTGTTCCACTTAGGCATTTTAATGGTATGTGACTTAGCTGTGCCTCACACACTCACCCGCTCATTCCTATTCTATATCACATTGCAGTGGCTAATTTTTGTAATGAACCCCCCTCTTCCCGTGCGCCCTCCCAGATGTCCTGACTCTGACTCTGAGTGCAATCCACCCTTTGTGCTTACAGGAAAACGGAAATATGTGTTCTCCTGTGGAGGGGGGACACTGTTCACACACAAAGGCAATGTGGAAAAACATTGATGACCCAGAAACCAAAGGACAGAGCTTAGTTTGCATTGCTACAAGTTACAAAAGTAATGCTGAGTCAGCATTCACACTATTGTTTTTCTGTTTAGCATTACAAATTACTTTATATTGTCTCAAAGATATTTGCTAACAAATAGATGACAAATGATTTCATTAGTTAATGTTAAAGTTTTAAACACAGAGCTTATGCAATCAGTTATCACTCAAAGTCCACATTGGGTTGAGTTTCAGCTACTACCACAAATTTTGGCTCAATATTTGTAAAACTGACTGTTATAGACAATTTTGTGCTTGCTAAGCTGTGGTGGCCATCTTGAATTGGGTTGACTCCAAAAAATTAACCAGTTGTAGATAAACATCCATTGATTACTTTCTAAGAGTTTCATTAAAATATACCCACTGGTTTATGAGATATTTTGCTCATAGTACAGACAAACAAACATACAAACAAAAACATAATTTCCCTTTTGTTTTCTAATTGAGTTCAGTTATGACCTTTTTCCTTTTTGATCAACTGGATTTCTTTCTTTCTTTTTGCAGCCCTGAAGAGATCTTTTGACAATGAAGATGTAGATGACATGACATCCTTCACCTCAGCTTCCTCTGTTTCCGCCCCCATTTCCTCCTCTTCTTGCCATTTTCTCCTTAATAATAAAAAAGAGAGAGAGGGGCAGGGAAGAGTCATTCAGCCTCCTCCTCTTGCCTTCAACAACAACAGCATGGGTTCTGCAGCTCACTCGCACATCTGCATGACTTCCAATCCTAGCCCTGCACTCAAGTCTCGTGCTGTTGGCAGCAGCTTATCCTTCAACCGAGGAACAATGAACAGACCAATCATCCACAACAATGGCTCTTCTGTAACAAGAGCTGCCTCTTTCCAAAGCAAGTTGAACTCCAACATTTGCTCTCCATTGTCTGGGCCAGGTAGCGACAATGACAACCTGCACAGCTCTACACCCAGCCGGGAGTACTCTGGTAGGGGTGGGTATCCCTTTCCCACTAACAAACTGGCCTCTTATCACAGCCCTTTACCTCATAGGGAGTACCAGGGATCCTACCTTCTGCACCCACAAGTTGAATCAAATATTAAGAAGTTGCTCTCCCATGGAAATATTTTAAAGCCTGAGATAAACCCAGGGCAAGAGATGGTGCTAAATATTAAAGAGCCTCAGGAGTTGAACCATGGCTCCTTGTCAAGTCTAGACTTCCAGATTCCAGTTGAAAGAATGGAAATGCAAAGAAGTGGGGATAGAGACTGGATCTCTGCAGGAATGAAGTACATTGATACTAACACCAACTGGAATGGTCTTTGTAATGTCAGTTCCTTTGGAGAAGGTGGCATAAAGAAAGGTCACCAACAAGGGTCCCAGGTTGTCAAGACTGTCAAGCCTAGAGCCAAAGAAATACCACGTCTCAATAAGTTTCCTTTGGATCTTGACAGTTTGGTGATTTCAGCATCTTCTCCCACCAAGGCTGAGGCAGTATCCATGAACCCAAACACCACAAAGGTTTCTTCACACAGCTCAGGTGGCCCACATCAAATCCACAGCCCTTCATCCACAGTCAGCACTTCAGCCTCACTAAGTAGGCTGGACAGCTCCTCTGACACCCCAGTTTCTTCACACAGCTCCATCCCTGTTCCAGAAATAAGTTGCTCTTCTGTACCCCTTTCCCCATCTGAGAGCCTCCAGCTGAATATTATGTCTAAATCTGAAGTTGTCTACATAGCCCCCAATCTGCATAGCCCCTCCAGCCCCAGAGCTATTGGGTCTGTGGAAGATGGCAAATATGATGCAAGTGGTAGTGTGGACTTAATCTTACAGAGGATTACCTCTTTCTCCTGGCCTGCCACAACTGACACCCAGACACCTGGAGTCCAATCCCCCAAATTTATTCAAAGGAATGATGAGTCATCATCTGAGTTTGGGTGTCCCATTGAAACAACGTTCACAACTGGATGGAAAGAGGGGAAAAAGAAAAATGGAGGTAAGATGTTTTAAAATTTGCTTAAAAAACTTGACTTGCAAGGTTTTCTGATGATTAGCGATAGGTATGGACTGGTTACTGGTTTCAAACTATATCATGGTGTTAAAATTTCATGGTAATTAACATCAGCTTGTCAGATTCAATTTTACTTCATAAAGAGCAGAACAGTAGAGAAGATGTAATATTGGCAAAATTACTTTAGAATTTTAAATAAATATAAATTAAACAGACTGTTGACTCCTGTCTTTTAGGAGACACTATATTTAAATTCATTTTAAATATGGACAGTGCTTAGCTACTACCACACCAAATTTAGTTGTAGTTCATATAGTTATATCTATTTTTGTGTTGTGTTAAGTTGATTAACTGTGGCTTCCATCTTGAATTAGATTGACCACAAATAGTAATTAGGTGTACATGTACATCCAATCATTGCTTTTTGAGAGTTTCACTGAATTCTGTCTAGTATTTCATGACATTTTTTGCCAGACTGTGTTGATTTTAACAGTTAATGCCATAATTGTGTGCAATATATAGCACTTGGAGTAAGTTTTGGGAATAACTTTCAGCTTCTGCCACACCAAATTTTAGCTCAACATCTGTAAAACTGACTGTTATACCCATTAGTATGTTTGATAATGTTGCTTAGCTGTGGCAGCCATCTTGAACTGGGTTGACACCAAAGGTTAATCAGTTGAAGTTGTATTCAGTAACTTTCTGAGTTTAACTAAACCTGTCCATATTTCGCTAATGTTAAACAAATGAACACACAGACATACACAAACATGGCCAAAAACATTGTTGCCACTTTGCCTTCAGGGATAAATTATTTTTCTATGATTGCAGTACTTGGCTTAATGTAAGTTGTGTCTTGTTTAAAGCTGAGATATTTTCAAAAGGAAAGCATATTATTTGATTTTTGTATAAATGTGAAGCTCAAAATTTGTGTGGCTTTTGTTGTCATTTGACACCAATTGGTGCTTTTAAATGTCATTTATTATTGCTAATATTGTGGTCAGATAATCACTTGGCCTTCATCAGCACTGAAATTGAATAGTTTTGGTGGTTTTTCTAACTTGTGCCAAGTAAAATGGACATTTAACAAGAACAGTACCAAAATGCACTTAGTCACAGACTATTTTGTTTAAAGCAAACATTTTTTTAAAAATTTAATTTATAGATAAACAACTACTCTCAGATAAAGAGCTCTCATTTATGCAGCAAACAAATCAGTCTATCCCCTTCACTTCTTCAGTATATAAATAACCTTTAATAAACATAAACATAAAAAAGAACATAATACCAACAAAGAAAAGACAATTTTTAACAATACTCAAAGCTTTTTAAAATGGGTAAAACTAATAAAGGTTATCACAGTTCTTTTACAAACAAACATATTTGTGAAGTTGAATGAAAAATCCTCAACCAAAAATCAATGGCAAGTAAAAAAAAACATTGATTTCGTGAATATATATATATATATATATATATATATATATATATATATATA